>NC_062220.1:139743696-139818696 GCF_902686445.1 Sciurus carolinensis | reverse complement strand
CTGCAGGTCTGTGAGCCTCTGTGCCTCCGTGGATCAGCCTCCCCTTCGTGGAAAAGTGGAGCCGACTGGACCTCCTGCTTGTCCTCCTTCCCCTGATCCACTTGCTGCCCAGAACCACACTCTACAAACCAACCACAAAAGAGTCAGCACCCCAGTTTTCCCTCCAGATATTTCTAGGCAACCAAATTCAGAGAATGAGTCAGGGGTCCCAGGACAGGCCACTGCCTCGGTGCTGGTCCTGTTCTACTCCCCAGCCACGGAACTCGCCCTGGAGGGAGGACTGCCAGCGTGTGGGGGCCCCTGTTGCAGCTTCGGCACAGGCAGGCGTACGACGTAGTGGTGAAGGGCACGGTCTATGTCCACTGGGCAGTCAGGACGGGAAATGCAGCGTTTCCTAGAGGGGATTCTAGAACAGGAAGGGCATAGGCAACATCTAAGGCATTATGATTAAAACACGAACTTCAGTTAACAATAGCATGGACATTGGCTGAGAGGTTTTTAACAAATACACCACAGAAATGTCAGAAGCTGCTGGAAGAGGAAGATGGAAGCTGTGCATCCCGGAACTGAGGCGTCTCTGTGCAACTTTTGGGTAAATCTGAAAATATTTTAAAGGCCAAAACTCACTTTTTAAAATATGCAAATCTCAAATTTTAATAATCAGTGGTCTAATTATTTCATTGTGTCTGCAAGAATTATAAGTCAGTTCCTCTATTTTTATTCCAAATTATAATCTGTTTGACTCATTAGTTCTGCATTTATTTAGTGACTTGAATAAAATGAGAGACTATGTTTATTCCTGGGGCGTTAAGTATTGCCAACCTTCAAAACTTCTCTTCTTCCATAAAGAAAAATTTAGTTCACTCGCTTGCTGCTATAATTTTTCCTGAAAGGTAAAGAAATATTCAAATATATTTTATGCAACTAAGTAATTATGAATGTTATGTAGTTGTTTTATCCACACAACCGAGTAAAGACCAGGGACTGGAAATCTGGAACTACAGCAGTTGATATTAAGAGGTAACATCATCAAGTTAAAAATCTACTTCCCTAAATGTAGTTTATTTTCTGAATATGTTGCTCCTTTTCTACAAAGTAAAAATTGGGATCCATGCCTGAGCTCCAGCTCAGTCATGTTGAAGTTAGGATATCCTAAACTGAAATTTTTATGAGTGCACAAGAAAGAGAAATGTGAGTGGCATGAATCTTCTGAGCTGTGAGTTTTAGGCCATTATATCTGGCAAGCCAAGCTGCAGGCCTGCTTTCCCAGATGGACACAGACTGAAGGTCTATCTTTTTTATTTTCTTTTTGGTACTGAAGGTTGAACCCAGGGGTCCTTAACCACTGAGCCACATCCCCAGCCCCTGTTTTCTTCTTGTTGCTGTTGTTTTGTTTTTGTTTTTGTTTTTTTAAATTTTGAGGCAGTGCTCTTAGGGACTCACTGAGTTGCTGAGGTTGGCTTTGAACTTGTGATCCTCCTGCCTCAGTCTCCCCATCTGCTGGGATTACCGACATGGGCCTCCCCGTACATGTCTGGACATCTCCTATAACTGGCAGGACAGAAGTCCGGGACAGTGGCTGCTCAGGGAGGAGGGGGGTCACTTTGGAAGTCCAGACTGAATTGCTAATTGCACTCTTGCTTGTAAACCCTGTACCCACCAGGGTGTAAACAACAGCCCCCCACGCACTGTGGTGAGATCACGGTCTCAGGCGCCCATGTAAGGATTTCCCACCACCAGGGCCCCCTTCTTATCAAGAACAGAATAGAAAGAAGTCAATCCGTGCTCCATAGATCTCAAAGGCATTGACTATTATTCTCCATGGTTGACTTTTCTTGGGGAAGGGGGTCCTGGAGATTGAACTCAGGAGCACTTGAGCCACATTTCCAGCCCTATTTTGCATTTTATTTAGAGACAGGGTCTCACTGAGTTGCTTAGTGCCTCACTTTTGCTGAGTCTGGCTTTGAACTCTTGATCCTCCTGTCTCAGCCTCCCGAGCCGCTGGGCTTACAGCACCACTGCACCAGGCCATGGTTGACTTTTCTCTTATGATAAACACAGCTCCCAAAGGAACCGAGCACTACCTAATTCTGACATCCACAGCTGGACCAAGAGGGTGGGAGGGGTCTTTGCTGCTATTTTCTATTTATTTTCTATTTAATGGATAGTACAAGCTACAAATTCATGGGATAGAATGCAGAGGGCTATGTAATTATGTACACATTAATCCTAAAAAGGGGTTTCATGGCTCCCCCCACATTATCATTTCTCCCTGTTCCAGTGGCCAGACTTAGTCACATGGCTCAGCCGACTGCAAAGGAGCGGGGTAAGGTAGGCTCTCCACAAGCAGCGGCAAGTGAAGAGGGCGTCTCCACCCATCGCACTGTTCCTGCCTCACACCCAGGCTGAACGCCTGGCATGGGCTGGCTCAGCTCTGTCACCAGGATCCCCTGGGGAACTAAGACTCCTCTTTCAGGTTCATTTTATTTGTGGAACTTTCCCCAAAGAAATAAAGGGCTTCCATGCCAGCCTGAGTCTGGGGGTGACTTATGTCCCCTTGTGTTTCATCTCAGCTTGAAGAAAACAGAGCTAGTTGTGCCTTGAGACAGGGGACACTTCTCTAGGACCCCCGCCATGGCAGACAACAGCATCCCTCAGTGATTTAAGTAGAGGACACAAAGTACTGGAGTTAATTTATGCCTTTGTCTCAGCTTTAGTTATTCGAATGGGAAAAATCAGTAAAATACCAAATGTAACCTTGATCTTCAGGCACACATCTGGAAGTACGCCCTCCGGTTACTGTTCATAATTATCTCCATTCCTTAGTCTTAGCAGATGCAGATAACGGGCGAGGCACAAGGAGAAAGGATTTCAACTTTTGCTTCGCCAGATGATTCAGTGCGATTTCATACCAAACGCTTACCCAGGGAGACAATTCTGCAAATGGAATGAAAAGGAAAGATTTTCCAAGAGCAGTTTTCCCTTCCTTCTATTTTTCTTCTCTTTGAAATTCAGGTGCTGGAGGACATTTGGATCTGAGGTCTTTCATACTTTCAGTCCCTGGTAAACCAGGCCCCTCAGACCTCACCTCCCGCATGGTCCTGTTTCAATGCATTTGCTGCATCTTCTTATGCCACGTCCGAGGAATCGAAGTTACACCCGCGCAAAGCTGTTTGTTGCAAAGAGATTTGTTGATGATGTGGAATTTGGAGACACAAATGTTCTTACTGAACATAATGCTTATTAGGTCTTTAGCTAGAATTTCTATATTACAAGAGACACCAAGACCATGGTCCCAAATGGTATAACGTTACCACTCATATCTCTCAAACACAAGTGACATATCAGCTAATTTGGATTTAATTCAGAAGCACTCATGGTCATGTGACAGCACTAATGTATGCAGTGAGTTTGTTTACCACTGAGAACTGGGTTTTATATTCTCCCTGCCACACTATGCCACTTCTCTTGGCTGAGTTTTGTGACTGGTATTGGTTTTTCCCATATTGTTTGATAATTACATCTGCAGGTTTGCATTTATTTGGGGGGATGTTAACATCTTGACCACTGAATAAATACTGGGCCATATCCTAAGCACCTCTGTGTCTCCATCCCTACCTAGATACCTAGATAGTGCACAGTGTATACCCACAGGAACCACCTGGGGTCTCTGATAAACCAGGACTCAAGACGCTCTCTCACCTGCAGAGCAAACAGGCTAAACATGGCATACGTATCATTATTACTGATTGGAAATAGTTCAAGAAAGAAGAAAGTTGTTTTGGGAATAAAAATGCTTATAAACTCTTAACTACATGCAATTGGCAAAACAAAGTCACTAAAGAAATCAGGAGATTAAAAAAATTGAAGGAATTTTACATTTTACAAAAATCCTGCCTTGTACATGAAGACAATAGGATTTCAGTGTTCAGAACTAATTTGTCAAAGCAAATGTTTCTCCTTTAGGAAATGATTAATCATCATGCTAAGCAGTATTTACTTTCCAACTACCCATAATATTGCCATGTCATTTTAATAAGAAAAAAAATCATTTTTACCTTAAAGTAGAAAAAACAAAAACTTGAAATCTTTTTTATTTCTCCAGGTCTCACTGAAGATAAATAAATTAGAAGCAGCATATGAAGTCATGGATCTAGCCTTACTTCAAAGGGTTCTCTGTTTTGTAGATACTTAAGCGAGAGAAGAAAGCAAGCGCACAGTAACGGAAGAAGCGGGAGGACTTGCAATACCGAGGCAGTCAAGCCCCTGCGTTGACACTGCTGGCAGCTGAGCAAAGGCAGCCAGTGTTTGAGGCTGGGTGGCGCAGGGATGCACATCCACGTTTGCTGCCTATTAGTCAGCTGGCCTCGTGCAACTTGCAGCCTACAATATTCTTTTCTCAAGTAGTGATGCCAATAACCACTTCCAGGGGCACTAGGGGGGAAAATGAACTAATTTATAGAAAAATATGCCTGCAGAGGTGAGGGCTTGCGGATGGAGGTAGTAGACCTTTTCCAAAGGAGCGGACAGTCACACACACTTGAGAACTGAGGGCTAGCATAGCAGAACCTCTGCTTCTAAGTGCTATCCCGAGTTGTTTCTATGCCTTCAGTGTGTCTGAAGGAAGATTGCGATAGACATCTGAGTAGCTGTGAATGACACACGTTTAACCACAGCGTGAGGATTCTGTAAGCTCTGGTTGGGTAAAATGCTACCTGCTTGAAAGCATCTGTTTTCCCCACCGCTAGTTGCTTCCATGAGGAATGAGAACTATTTCCATTTGCTCTGCTGACTCACAGTGGCTTATGAGTCATTGTTTCTTCACCAAAAACACTTACCATGACGCTTCTTCATTTTTACTTTGTATCCGTATAAACTTTACTCCAAGGATCAAATGGAGTGTTTTTTAGAATGTAACATTTCAATTATTGGGACCCCCCCTTTTATTCTCTTTCATTTTCTTTAATCTTAGGTTATAGTTTTAGAATAAACAATAGAAAAAAAAAAAAACATCTCATTCAAGGCTAGTACATACCAAGAGGACATTGCCTTTAAGATCTACGCTGCTAAAATCAGGAAGTCTCGGGAGGAAAGGAGGATGCTTTGCAGCTGATCTTTCGATGCAGTTCAGCTGTTTGAGTTTGAGTTTCTTTGTTCAAATGGATTGCCTCTGAAAGTCCCCACCTCTTCCCGGGTTCAACACAGAAGGCTCTGTTTTACACAAGCTGCCTGTGAACCTTGGTGGCACACTGTGGTAGCATCAGAAGGACCCACAGGGACGCTTGTCTATCTTAACTGCTTCGTTTCTTCCTCGGGAACTTGCATGGAAACTTTGGTAGGAATAACACGTCCTGCAACAGCTCATTCATGCCACATATTTGGCAGGGGTGGCACCGTTTACCAGAATTTGTGTCATCCATGGCACATAGGACGTTCCCATGCTGGAGTGTCTGCAGATGGTCCGAGGGCACACCGTGCCTCTCCACTGGACTCCAGCTGCTGAGCTCCATGAGGATCCGTCCACCTTGGAGCCAGACATGGTCATTGGAGCCCCTTCCGGCTAAGCTCCAGTCTCTGCTGCAGTAAGCTCTGAGCCGCAGGGAGGATGAGGCCCCACCTCCTGTGGAGCTGTGGGGCTCTGAGGAGGGTGCCAGGCAGACCAAAGCAGGCATCCTCCTGCCTGCCAGTGAATGGGGTGCCTTCAGAACCCTTCGCAGCTAGAGGAGGAAGGGGGTCTGGGGTTGACTGAGGAGGCATCCTAGGCAGCACCCGCGTGGTCCATGAAGAAGACGTAAAATTGTACCTGTGATCAGCAGTGCAATGAGAATTTCAGATGGGGATGGTAAACAGCATCTATTTCCCTACAAAGAACATTTTTAGATGCCAAACGTGTCACACAGGTGTATTTGATATTCATAACAACAGACGTACACACCTATGTTGTGGATACACACATGTACAAGCTCTCTTGAGAACATCCATCTCATTCCAGAAAGGGCAATGTGGAGGGCATCTGCTGTCCCAGCACTTCCTTCGACTGCAGGAGGGCGGAGGCCGGACCCCCATACCCAATAACCAACAGCCTCTGGACTGGGAGCAAGTGAATTCCAGTCTATTTGGGCTAATGTGGCTTCAGTATGTCTTTCCCAAAAGGTAGAGGGTAGTTTCATGAATATAGCTTTTCTTATCTATCTAAATTTCCTGAAGGCAATGTTATGGGGGTTATTTTTATTTTCTATTCAAATGTCCTGTCTTCTCTTTGTGTCTAATAATTCCTTGCAATTCCTTTTTACGCTCAGGTTGACTGAGAGTCAAACTTCCCTGGAGGAGGTTCTGCAGCATCTGACATTTGTAGAGGTCAGTGAGACAATTAAAACCCAGGAAACAGGCCCTTAGCTGGCCTGGTGTTTAGGACCCCAGATCAGCTGACATGCAACTCTGTGTGTTAGGTGATGGCTCTTTGTGGAACTCATTTATTTCAGAGTCTCTGTGGGCTGTTCTTTCTTTTGAAAGCAAGTTTTCTATTCTTTCTGATGTTTAAATTACAATGGTCTTGTCATTTATCCATACAATAATTCTATATTTATTTCTTACCTGCTCAGAGTTGGAGCTGATTGAGCAGTGAGTAAGAGAAGCCGGCAGACAGGGAGTGACAGGGAAATGGCTGGCCCACCTTCAAGCATTGATCTCACAGGTCCAGCCTGCTTGTGGCACCAGGACACTGTCCCTGGGTGGCCATGAGGTTACTGCCTGGTGTGGCCTGTCTACACACCCACAGAGACCAACAGAAAAGTTCCTCTTTATGGAGCAAAGACACTGTAATCACTGACTGCATGAAGGAGGATTTCAGAAGATAATAATAATATTTCAAAAAGCGGGGCCCAATAAGGTGTCTACCTGCTTTGGGTGTCTGGCCTCAGGGTATTTAAGGTGAAGCTCTTAAAGTCAGAGTTGGTTGAATCAGGAGTAATATTTTGGTATAATAGTTTAGAACAGGTGGAGATAACCAGGTCAGCTTGTGGATTAGTAAACTCTTGACTGATAAATGAACTTGTTTACTCAGGTGAGCAAATTAATTGCCTGGATAAATGGTTTTGCAAAATGTTCTGACCTAATTAGTAGTTCATGGTTGGCTGCAAAGTCCTATTTTTCAGAACAAAAAATTCCTGGAAAACCAGTTATATTGCTAAGAGTGGTTTCATTTCCAACCTGGAATGAATTTTCATTCCTTGCTTACTGGCTAAGTGGCCGGAAGCAAGCCCTCTAATCTTTCTGAGATTCAAATTATTCAAATATGAAATGGGGATTATAAGAGTATTTATTTCATCACACAAAGCTGAGGATTAAATGGCATAATCCGTGTAAAATACTCAGAAGAGTTTCTGCCAAAAGAGAACTCAAAAAAAAAATATATATATATACTGATAAAACTCAAGTGCCATGGACTGATTTCAAAATATCCTAAATGTAAAAAAAAAAAAAAACAACAGTTACCAATCAATGAATACTCACTCTTGTAAACAGACATGAGTCTCTATCAGGAAAAATAGGTAATGTGAAATGTTTACAATCAGTAGAGAAAAAATAGTTTTAAACATCTTAAAGAAACCTTTTCAGTCCTATTACTGGTGCACACCAATGGGTCACCAACACTTCAGTAGTGGAACATCAAATTTTGATTATGCAATTTATGCTAGAATTGCAAAATTGGACCAAATTGAAGTAATTTGATCTCTCAGACTAACTTAACTGATTGCTGATCACTCTTAATGCAAATCTAACACCGTCATTTCTAGGATTCTGACTTTACAACAATACATAAAATCCATATCAGGCTATTAAATCTCCCAGTGGAAAGGAAGTGTAACACCACGTGTGGCAAACGCAGTATGCTGGTAAGCTTTATCCGGTCAACACTGACATCTGGGACACTGCCTGTCACGATAAGGACCATCACTGAGACTAAAGACTGAACTTGGCGGATAATGGACCATAGTATAAAGATTATCAATTTACCAGGACGGAGTGTTACAAGCCTTGAATAAAATCAAGCAAATGCCGCAGAATAATGTGTCTCTGGGGACTGGAGTCTTCTAGAGACTCTAAGACAAGTTCAGTGCAATAAGAAGACATTATTTAAACAGAAACCCAGAGATCAAGTGTAACACAGGCAGGTGTGGCCATTTTTGTAGACGCCGAGACATTCCCGCAGTGAAGTTGCTGGGGTAGTAGTTGCTGCTTTGCATAATACTGGGTTGAGATTTTGGTTTTGTCTTCCATTTTCTATGGCCATTCAAAGACTCAAATGAGATTACTTATTTCAATCCACACATTTAACTATAATACAATGTGGTAGTATTTCCACTCTTTCCGTAATATAATTATGGGTATACCAAAACTATCGACTCAGAAGTTCAGTCAAGTCATAGAATAGTAATTTAATTTTTAAAAATTAGCTTGTTTTCACCCCTGATGCCATCTCTTCTATGGAAATGGATATATATTTCATTTGAAAAAAGACTAATAAAATTGTAAATGCATGGCTCTCTATGATGTTAAGAATGGGTAAAATATCCCTGGTCCTCAGTTTGATACAGTCAAATTGATTTAGTCTTAGATTTTTAAAAATCCCAAATTCAACATGAAGTAGGGGACCTCTGAAGTTCTCCTAGACTGTCTCCCACTTAACCATTTTGAAGGACATCTTGGCCAACCAAGCCAGTTGACCCAATTCTCCATGCCTTGCTTTCCCGAACCCCCAAAGGTCTCTTCATTCTGTGTCCTCTTACAGCTGAGTGGACTATGTTTTTGAAAACAACAACAGAGAAAAGTGAAATGTGCATCAAAAAATACAGAACGAACAAACTTGTCACCTGAGGAAGAAGGCTGAGGACTTTGCTTAGAATTTATCTGCTCTGTGAAGTAACTGGCACCAAGTCCTTCATTTCCAAGTCAATTGTTCACTACACTAATTAAAACTGTAATTGCCTCTTTTATGATGGCTTCAGGAAATCCTTAGGATATTAATGATATTAGATTTAATTTTTCAAATAATTTCTTATTAATCACGTAGCAACTTGTATGTGCTGTTTAGAACACTCAACTGATAATTAATTACAATGCCCGACTTTTTAATTGCAAATTAAGTAGCTGCATATGTTGGAGAACTTTTCATTAAAACATTCCCAGAAAGTGGGGCAGGGTATTCATTTATTTATTCGGTCTCATTGGATTGCGCATTAATCAGAACAGCTGCTGCTCAAATCACAAGCTTGCTACAAAAAAAAAAAAAAGAATTCCTATGGAAAAAGGTGCAAGAACACCATGTCCAGATGGGAGTGGGCAAAGTGGACCCCAGGACCACCTCCGGGTCTGTTTTTAGTTAATTCTAAGACACCATGGCCAGTAATTGTGGCTTTCCCAAAGAGAACTCCTTTATTTTTTAATAATGATCTTCTCCGAGGCTAATGGAATCACACCATACACCTATTTAGCTCAACAACCACTCAAACACATGCATTCTGACAGAAAGGGGGGGTGGAGGGAGGGAGTCCCCAAACACATCATTAGAATCCAGGTTGAGCCTGGGATTCTGTCTGGATTTTTCTGTTTGAACTTGTCCTCATGGGAGGTCCGGACATGAGATGGGGCAAGCAGGTCAGTGGCTCCCTCCATTGCTCCCAGTTCCTCAGGCCCCTTGGAGTGGGAACATCTCTCTACAGTGACCATAATTCTGATGTTAAATCATATGCACTTTTAATCTTAAAAATGACATATTTTCTAGACACATATCAACTACATCAAGTGCAAAAGTACCAAGCAATAGGCACTTGACTCCTCCCCCACCTTTGCCTAACTGGTTACCCAAGAAATTTTGAGTATAGTATTTTTGCAATCTTTACATTCAAACCCAGAAAAAACACAAGACTTCAGGATCCTTCTGCTATGTCTAGGACTCTCTTGGTTCACTTCTTCGTAAGAAATACAGAGTCCTTAAACACATTGCACAGAGACAATCAGACCCTTTTACTTTTGTCCTTTCCCTAGGAGAACTGAGTTTGGTTATAGATGAGAAGACTGGAAAGGGAGCTGTTGAATCTAAAGGTCTAGTTAATGGTGGTATTTCAGGCATCCTTGGAAGTGACTCTAGGTTCATGATAGGCCCAGGATCTAAGTAGACAGCTGAGTCCACCCAGGGGGCAGAAAGCTGGACAGAGAACCCGGATGCTACAGGTGGCTGGTGATGGATCCACTCAAGGTGGCTCCGTCCATCCCTCTCCTCCCAATTTCTCTCCCCTGCCGCCTCCTCAAAGTAACACACTTGCTGGAGGGAATGCCTGACATGGTTTAAGCTATTTTTCTCTCTTATCCTTGGGAATGCTTTCCTATCTTACACAAAAGCCTGTTGTTCTGCTCTCAGGCAGAATGTACAGGCAAGATTGAAATGGGGTGGGGGAGGCTTGTCCCAGCAGCAAGTGTTCCCAAAGAGTCCTCTGTGGACCCAGAGCGTCTGTCCAAAGACTCAGTAGAATGTATCTTTCGTGGTGACATACAGTTGTCCATCTGCCCAGGTAAGTAGCATTTTGATTGATGGGTAATATGTGGGTCAAATACCAAAAGCTGAAATATTGGATCCAGAATTTTAAAGCCCTTATTTTAGATTTTAAATCCCTATGGTTCAATTTAGACATATGTTTAGGCATGGAGCAGAGTGGAAACTGTGGATCGGGTGGAGACCGACGCTGCCAGCTGTCCACCTGTCCGTCACCTGCCCTTCCTGACTGAGTCACACTTTACCTTGTTCTGGGCATCCATGGTCGAAAACCTCAGGAATAGGCTGGTCACGTGCAGTCACAGCTCATCATCGTCCCTACGTTGGCTCCTTGCTGTCCCGGGCTTCCTCGCAGCTCCCCACGTTCCAGTACCAAGTAAAATGCAGGGCATTTTTAGTAATGATCACTTTTTTGACTGATGATTTTTGGCAAAGTATTTTCCTTTTACTAAGACTACAGCTATCTGCGTGTGATTCTTAGGACTTCTGTAACCATCTTGTGAGGATGAAGTTGTCATTATGAGGATGAAACGCAGGACACAGTGAATGATAGGAGGAGGTAGAGAGAGGGATGCACCAATGGGATGTTCCTCCATTTCTAGACTATGCAGTAAAGCCCACTTGGTGCTAAAAAATCACTGGGCATCCAAAACAGGAGAAGATAGAAGCCATCTCATGCAATCACAGACTTTCATTGTATTCTTGCCCTACTCTTAATCATTTACAACTTACCTCTCAGTAATTCCCTTCTCCTGCACAGGAACAAACCGGGTAGCTTGTTCTATAAGGGTCAGCACAGGGCCCAGCAATTCCAGCACTGTTCACACACTGGGTCACTCCTAAATCCTGAACCTTTAGCAATGCCCAGAAAGATTTGTAAGTTTTTCTGGTTTTCCCCATTCCCCATAAATTCCTGAGGAAAAGAAAGGAAGCTTCATCTGTGTGCTATGGAGAAGAACAGAGGCAGTAAAGTGCAAAGCCAAGTCCACTGAGTGAGCAACTCTCCTACAGGGCATGAGCCGGGGCCCACCTCCTTCCAACTGGTGTGTCTCCATCTTCAACCTGCAGCCTCGAGCTCGTGGGGTGCTGGGCATCCCGCTGGAGAAACCTCTGCAGAGGGTACAGGGACGGTTATGGTAGGTGGGCAAGGCCGGGACAAGAGGGCGGGGCTCCTGCAGCTGCTCACCTGCCATTGGCTGCGAGTTGGTCACGTGGCCTCCCTAACTGCATCCATGCTGAGAATAAAATAAGACCCAGCAGGGAGAGGAGACTGGTCCAGACAGTGAGGATCCCGTCACTGAAAATTTCTAGTCTAATTCCAGGAACGTTTTTTAAACTTGAAGTAAAAGAATGAATAACATTATCAACATGCAACCCTACATCTACTTGTGCAATATACTTTGGAATCAGCATGCAAAGTCTATTGACAGACATTTTAAATAATGAAAAGTCTTGTAATGAGAGAAAGAGAGATGCCACTGTTAGATACCATTATGTAAAAAAAGATACCCATTCTTTATCTCAGAGGAGAGAATATATGTGTGTGTGCATACATATATATACATATATATACTGTGAAAGAGATAAATTTATATGTAAAATACATCTGTGATAAAGCCTTGCTACTGTTTTTCTTTAATCCATAGTTATGGAAATGAGTAGTCTTTAAGTCAAAGGCAATTTCCACATCACATCATGCAAATTTTGACCAGAGAAATAAAAATGTATCAGTAGAACTATTGCTGTTTTTACAATGGGCACTACATTTGTGTTAAATTACTAAGAATATGCTTTTATTTGCATGACTAGGTAATAATATACCATGCAAGTCCATAGTAATAAATGTTTAGCACTTGATAGATACTGTGCCAAGAATTTCACATAGAAAAATGGAAGAATTCTATACTATGAATATTCTTATCATCCCATTCACATATGTTCCTATTTTTGTTATAATTATTAAGAACATAATAATTCTACAAAATAATGGAATTCATTGGAACAATATCATACATGCATACAAATATATTGATCATGTCTACCCTATTTCTCTCCTTTTCTCTCCTACCCCTTCCCTCTGAACCCGTAATAGACTCCCTTTGTTGTTTTATTTATAGATTTTACATGAAAGAAAACATTTAATACTTGTACTTCTGATTCTGGCTTATTTCACTTAGCCTGATACTCTCTAGTTCCATCTGTTTTCCTACAAGTGACACATTCTTCTTTATGATCGAATAGTAGTCCATTGCATTCATATATGGTATTTTCTTGATCCTTTCATCTACTGATGGGTATCTAGATGGATTCCATAACTTCATTGTTGGGAACAGTGTCACAATAAACAGAGATGTAGGTATCTCTAACATATGTAAATCAACTTTTATTTGTCCATCCATCCATCATCCAATTTTGAGCATTGCAAAATGCCGAACACTGAGAGATGTTGAGGATACATTGGTGAGTAAATTACACATGGTTCTTATCTTTGTGGAGTTTCCAATGTCATGGATATACATAACAGAAATTAATCACATAACCATCCAAATAAATTCGTCATCAGAGCCATATTAGGAAGGAAAGGTTAAAATGCTGAGAAAGACTAAGCAAACCCTGAATGAATCTGAAAAGGACAGGGAATGAAACTTGTATAGTACAAGCATGATGAGTAGGAGACCTTGCCAAGGGGAACAGCACCCTAGCAGAGGGAAGAGCGTGGTTCAACCCTGAGGTTGGAGCAACAGACAGGAGTCAGGCCCAAGAGGAATTATCATCACCATCATTTTATAAATGGGAAAATAGATCAGCGGCATTTAGCCATATGCCCAAGATCATGTGGCTGGAGATTGGCAGAGCCAGGCTCTGAATCCAGACTCAAATTGTGTATTTTTCTACCCTCTTTCATTTGGCAGGAGTCACCACACTTTGCCTTTTGGTAACTTAACAATTAATACTGTGTTTGACTGCCAAGAAGAGAAAATGGAGTGCAATAGTTTGTGCTAATATTTGCCTTGTCTTACTTGTGTCCCAAATAGTGTAAGACAGGGCTCCTTATAGCACTTGGCTTCAAGGGCTCTTTTTTTATTTTTTTAACTCGTGGATTAATGGCTAAAAATAACTGCTCTATTTGCAGACATTAAGTCCTTGTGCCTGGAAGGAAAAATGGCTCATTGAAAATGACTCTGTTCCCCCTTATTCTCAGAGATGTTTCTGCAAGCCCATTTAATAGGTTTCTACTCAGAATGGCTGTGTTCCAGGGCTACTTCCAGCCCAAGGGAGATGGGGAAATTACATCGTGCTGCTGCTGTGGTAAAAAGCACCAGGGCTCTGGAGTCAGGAAGAACGTGGAATGACTCAGAGGATGTGGTAAGGTAAGAGCATCCTCCCACAAACCAGCTGCAGCTGGATAGAGCCAGCATCTGTTTGGGGTCTCCCAAATCACTGAGACCACTCTTCACTCCCTAGGGAGAATTGGTGCTAAGGAATCTGCAGGATTCGTGCCAAGACTTGCCCCTCTGGGTATGGACAAGAAGCAGCAAAGGCTCCAAGACTCCAAAATCTCCCAGCCACCTAGGAGTGCCAGCTTGCTGGATGGAAGGTGCAATTCTGAAAATCTAAGACCATGTGAACTCAGGGACTTCATTGTCTGGGCTCTGATATGATCTCTGTCCCCAGATAGTGCAATGACTTTAGGCAATTTGGGAATTGCTCTGGATTTTAGTGTTACCAGTAAAACTGGAATTTCATGTTTCATGTTTTCAATGAGATAATTCAGATCAATCTCATGAGTCTGGAACTGGTCCTGTCCGTGGATCTTTAGGTAGGTGTAGATAGAAATGGAGATAGAAGGGTATGGAAGACTGCAACATGACCTGCTCTTGTTCTTTTCAATTAATAGTAGCTCTAAGCTATTGTTAGAGTTAGAAATCTGGCTGATCAGCTGTTGAGAACAAGGGGTCCTCAAAGGTAGGCCCTCAACTTGCAGCTACTGTCGGGTGAGGTGGGCATCTTGCTTCACTTGTTCTGACGTCAACCTCACATTTTTTATGTTCAGTGGTTTAAATATGATCCCTCTCCATAAAGATTAAATGACTAAATGGCGTAGGGTTTGAATGTGAGGTGTCCCCCAAAAGCTCACGTGTGTGAGGATGCAAGAACATTCAGAGGTGGAATGACTGGGTTAGGAGAGGTGTAGCCTAATCAGTGAATTGACCCACTGATGGGGATGAACTGGGTGGTAACTGTGGGCTGGTAAGTGTGACTGGAGGAGGCAGGTCACTGGAGGCACGCCTGTGGGTTTTCTATTTTGTCACTGGTGAGTGGCGCTCTCTGCTTCCTGGTCGCCAAGTCCTCAGCTGCTTTCTTCCACCATGATGCTCTGCCACACCTTAGGCCCAGAGCAAGGGAGTCGGAATCCCATGGGCTGAGTCTGCTTAAACCTTAAGCACCTGACCAACATCCCTCCTCTGAAATTGTTCTTGTCAGATCTTTAGGTCACAACAATGAAAAAACTGCCTAAAACAAATGGTTAATATAATTATTGTAGGAAATGGTTAAATTAAGTGCATTGTCTAACTGAAGTACAGTGTACCCAAATTCAACTACAAAAAGCAAAGCGTATGGAAACATAGACCACAACCTTTGGGTTTGGAGTAAGTTTCAGTCTAATATACATATAATTGGAAACCCAGAAGAAACAAAGGATGAAGCAGGAAAAATACATAAAATACATGTACTTGATGAAGTAATAGCTTAGAATTTTTCACAAAGAATCAGGTTGTTGATCCAATGAGCTCAGAGAACACCAAGATATTTTCTTCAAAAGCTAGACATAGCATGGTTTAATTCTGAAAAGCAACAATAAAAACAAAAACTTGAAGCACGCAGAAGATGCCACGACTTTCCAGAGGGGACCCTTCTCAACATGCACTTCATGAAGAACGAGCTGACCGATGGAACTATTTAATCCTGGCCCGGCAGGGACTGAGAGGGACTGCATCCCATGCTCTGAGGAGCCGAGTCCCTGTGTTCTGGCCATCCGGACTGCAGCTTCAGGACTGGCTTGTTCAGCTGACCAAAGGGTCTGCTGGCTGCGGATGACATCAGGGGACTATGGGGTGGTGTCCTGCACCCTCGTGGAGATATCTGCCCTCGTTTATCTGCTGCATAGTTGCAGATCCTCGTCAGCACTGATGTTAAATTCACATTGTTCAGGGAAGCTCATTAAAATGTTTTCTCCTGGCCACCCCGAAGGTTCTGGATTGCAAGTCATCCATGGGGCCACATGGGGCATGCATATGACGTGCAGAGGGCTCTTCAAGATTGCCAGTGGGAGGTCTGGGAAAGCCCTTGCCCTCAGGATGAAGTCCAACACCTAATCCTGGTGTTCCTGTTCTAGTCTGAGGCCAACACTCTTATCTATTTGTCACTTCTTTTGTCTTAAAAAGAGACCCCATTTCTCAATTAATAAGCTACTACTTATTAGGTGATTACTATGTGTCAAAATTAGTCTTTCTGCTCTTCTGGGGTTATAAATCTCTTTATGAAACCTTCCCAACCCTACATTGATTTGGGTCCTATGACAATCCCTTCTCCACAGAAGAGGAGTACCAGCTTAGGGGCCTGCCCAGCATCCAACGCCAGCAAGCCAGGGAAGTGGAATTCAACTCCAGACCTGCTGAGACTCTGAACCAGGAGGGCAAGCTGTGCTTAACTCCACCTTGCTGATCTCACTGTTCTGTGCACGAGCAGTATCGAGGAAAGCAGGCTTTCAGCTCTAAAATCCAGGGATTTGCAACAGCTTTTTTTCCCTAGGTCTGGATTTTCAAGATGCTGAGTATCCTTCAGTGCTTCTCAAACTGTAATTCCATACAGATCACCTGGGGGCCTGTTTAAAGGTACCTTGGGAGGCAGCAAATCTGGCCCAGAACCTGAGGTTCTGCAGTTAGCAAGCTTCCAGGGGCTGCTGATGGTAGGTCAGTGGACATAGTGGTCCACCAAGATAGTAGCTGTGGTTCTCTCCTGAAAACCTTTCAGTTGAATTAGACTCGATATAATAATTAGCAAATGCAAATACTTAAATGCCATGTCCTTTGGCAATCCTCAAGACACAAAAATGGAAAAACTTGCCCTTGAGAAGTTCGTTTGTCAATGACTTCTGCATAGACAGAGTGAATAGTATCATGTTATGAACAGTCATATTATATGAGGTGTTGATTCCCATCTTACAAAACCCTGACTAGAGAATGAGGAGAGGAAGAGAGAACAAAAGAGGGAGAACCCAGGAGACTAGGATTGGGATTAGGGTAAATGACTGGAGATTCAATAAACAACATTTAATGACATCTGTGCTTATGAATAGAGCTGGGTGCGTGACAGAAGAGAGTCCTGGGGTCAGTGTGGAGCAAGCTACCCAGAACTGAGAAGTCAATGATGCTGGGAACTCCCGTCCCCTCGCAGTGTCGCCCAGATTGTGGGGGACGTAACAGCCCCTCGAGATAGAAAGTGCATGGATAAAGAAAGCAGTCACTTGGCTTAGCGCGCCATTGCGACTTCCTTTTCCTGTCCACAGCATGGAAGCGGCACGGGCACGCTCTCTGAGCGCCAGGCCACCTCATCTTGCTGCTGCCAGGGGCCACGCACAGGCATTTCTGCTGAGTGCATCTCTGACTACCCCCAACCTGGAGTGGCCTGCCCTCTTCTTTGCCCTGTGCCTGGCCTCTGCTTAGAGAGCACCCTCGACGGTGGCAGGGAGTTTATACAGCAGTGGTTTCCATGCATTTTCTCACTAGAGGTCAATAGCATCCCCATTCATCAGATGAGCAACTTGCAGGGCCAGAGGTAACTCACCTGGGGCGCCCAGCTGACTTGAGGTGCTGCTTGGGTTCAAAGCCTGGCCACCGGGTTCCCGAGCTTCCCTGCTGAGAGACTGGCAGGAAGGAAGGTGCACGCAATGGGGGAGGGGCGGGCCAGGAGGCCTGGGGTTTCCCTGAGGTCAAGGGCAGGGGAGGCAAAGTCAGTCTCAGAGTAGCTGCGGTGGCCTCGGAGTCCACCCGAGGTGCTGGGGCTCTTCTCCTGGGCATCTTATGGTCCTGGACAAGGACACAGCACAAAGAGCAGAGGTCATTCAGGAGAATGGGCTGGCTTGAGAGGGGAGCGGAGGTGTGGGTGAGGAGGCGGCAGCGTGACCAGAGCAGGACATTTCGTGCTCCCAGAGGGAAGCTCCCAGGGCTTCGGGTGAGGAAGGAAGAACGGGACTGACCGCCAGGCACGGGTTACCCGGCTCTGATGACACACTGGGCAGAGGCAGGGTGAGAACCCAGAGGATGGCGACAGATGGCCTCAGTGGGAAGCTGAGAGTGTAGCTCTGGAACCCGGGGGGCTCGCCTCCACTTTGGCCTCCTCACCCACCGTCTCACACCTGCTTCTCGGCCCTGCTCTTCCCCAGACATGGCGGCCCCAGGGCCCCAGCTTGCACTCTCCTCCCTTGTCTCAGAATCCACTTCCACCCCATGGAGCTCTCCCTCCCATTAGTGACAAGATCACCTCCACGTGAGGTAGTTCCGAGCTCCCGCAGCTTCATTTGACCTCCAACCCCAAGGATTTGGGAGAAATGGATTTTAGCGAGGATCATAAAGGCACAGCTTCCCTATGGATTCAGCGCTGGCCTGGTGGCAGCTACAGCAGCCACAGCATTCTGACGATGGGTTTCCTCTGAGTCTACTTATTACATATGGATTGTATGGTTTCTCAGACAGTAAGAATCGCTGACTTCAGGACAATCCCACCTTCTCTGTGACCTCCGCCCCTCCCAGCTTACCCACACCCAAGGTTTCTGAAGCCTCTGCTTATGGGACAGGGCACATCAGCCTTGCTCCCCTCCCCAGGACGGGAGCATTTCCTAGAAGAGGGAGATGTTCTCTTTTTCTCACACTGCATTCAATTCTTACCCTGAGCAGCGGGGCATTAGCGAGAGATTGTCTATCACCAACACTCCATAAACTGGTATTCCCCTTTACTAAGAGGCTAGCAGCTGTAAAATAACGTCTGTAGTGAAACCAAGCAATACCACCTCTGAATTACTTAACTTTCACAAACACAAGATCCAATAAGGTCCTTCAAGAAAATCTGCCTTTGGAACAAAATCCCTGAGTTCACAGGGTGAGGACCTTTCGCTGGGTCTGATTCGGCACTTGGCAGTGACTCTTCAGTTGATTCTACTTACCTTCTTTCTTTGGCATCTCTGTGTCATTTTTCCCTGCCAATCACCTGGTAAAAGCTGAGAAGATTCTCTGTGAGCAAAAGAAAGCTGAAAAAGAATTTCCAGATTGACTTAGGAAAGCATGTGTACTGTTAAGCAGACCTATTGGTCTTTGTGCTTCCAGGGGGTATGGTTCTGTGGGCTCCTCCAGATAGATGCTTGTCAATCCCCATCGGGCAAGACGGGTACCTTCAGCTTACACAGCCAGGAGCACCCTTCCCTGGCTGTCCATCACACAGGACATGGGCAGCTTTCCCAGGGTGCCAGAGGGGGAGTGGGTGGGCGGGCGTGCTGGCGTCTCCTCCCCGAATTGCTTGTGTTCCCTATGCAAGGACACAGCCTTGGAGCACAGTGGCTCTATTTCCGTCTCTGGCCAGGTTCTAGAAATAGCCCATCTCTCTTCTCCCTTCACCAGGACCATAAGGACCGCCCACTCTCACTGGCCATGGGTACCTCGCAATCACCTCTTGGTTCTTGTCACCCTGGCAACACCATTGTGAGGTGTCCAGTCATTAACTAGACAGTGAGCTGTTTCCTGTGGCTACCCTAACCGATAAAGGCTATTTTGTCTATATCTTTATAAAAAATAAATCTCAAATGTGTGTTTCACCTTGATGTGAGCCTGGTGGCCAGTTTTGCTGAATCTCCATCCACATGCCAGCATGTTCCATGAACATCTCTGGCTGCAATGACATGCAGCTCTCCCGGGATCTGTGTTCACCATGGTTAGGAGCGTGTGCTGTCGGAGAGCTGCCATGTAGCTCAAGAAGAGGGAGGGTACCGGGGTCTACAAAGCCATCACCTGCCTTCTGTCTGGAAACACTGATTAAAGTAAAAGAAAAAGACTCCTTTCTTTTACCTTAGTTGCTCATTTTGGGGAATAAGTCAATGTGTTCTCTGAGGTTAGAAAACACCGAGCACATAATTGCAAATGTATGGTGATAATCAGGATTATTAGAGTTGAATAGGCACTGCCTGGAGACCAACACGCCTTCACGTTGGCATCTCCCCTTGGAGGGAGCCCTTCCTGAGACCAGCCGAGGGAGCTCCCAGCTCTGTTGACGTCAGCAGCCGGGCAAACTGCTGAGGCCTCTGCAGGCACGGCTGGCTCTGCTGGTTAGGAAGAAGCAGCAAGGAAAAGTCACACTCTGTGCCACTCGGTTCCTCTTGTGCAATTACAAAGCTCAGGTCAGATTTTTAATGAGGAACAGAGGTATTTCCAGGGAAGCTGGAGGAGCAAGAAAGAGGGTGGCCAGCTCCCAGGCACCAGCGGCCAGAGTCAGCTTTTCCTGGAGGTTCGCATACATACAAAAACAACCACAGTCATTTTGTGAGTTTTGGTAAACTTTCCACTACTGGATGGGACACCACTGCACGTAGTCTTCTGATGCTGAGCTTTTTTTCCTCCAGCAGAAACAATGATGAAGACAAGGACGATGCTGATTTACTTTCATTTTAACCCATGAACTCCTAAATTTTCAGTTCTGTGAATAGTTCAATGAAATTAACACAAGTTCATTAAACTAAAATATATTGGAAATTATAATCTATATATTACATCTATTACTATATTGATATACTACAATTATGTTCTAATCTTTATACAATGATATTATTATACATATGACATGCGATACAGTATATAATTATATATTATATATTGTTTTTAAGGTGTTTTACATCTGGGACAATGGGATAAATGGGTTTTAACTAAATAAGAGAGAATACTTTTCACTAAGCTGGGTTCTGAACCCTCCTTGGTTAACAGCTGGAAGATTCTTTGCTCCATCTTCCAGGAAGTCAAGGGTGCATCCTGGATATTTGCCTGAAGATGACCACATATTGCCTGATAATTGTTGCATGGAATGGAATAAAGTGTCCATTTCTTCTGAGGACTCAAGCCCACCTCACAGATCAACATCATCTCATTCAAAGGGTCTTCTGACACAGGCTGGATCCAGCTGGTTCCAAACGTGCATCCTCTGCTGAGCAACAATGCCTGAGATCCTCCTTTAGCATCTTCAAGGACTAAGGTCTTTCTTGATCCAAATGTTTTTAGGATAGTGTTTCTCATTTTTAAAAATGTACTTCATATCCTTGGTTGGTAAATAGACCAGGTTTTCTCACGATGCCTTGAGACTCCAGCCTGCCTCTGGTCCACCGACCAGTGTAGAGATGTCCCGTTTTTCACCCTCTTTGCTGAGAAGTGCCATATGTCTTCCAGTTGCCACCAGCTGCTCGTGTGTATATATCACTGTAGTGGAGTTTGGGGACAGGGAAAAAACTTAAAGTATAAGTTAAACCTGTTACATTTAGTTAGAACTTGCTTCTTTATCTCACTAGCCATCTTACCAGATAGTTATAGCCTCCTTTTTAAAAACAAAGAAGAGCTAGAGAAGATAAGCAACTTGCCCAGAGTCCCATGGACCAGTAGGGATGGAGGCAGGCCTGAAACCAGACTTCCCTGACGTCCTCATAATGTGCCCACCCTGGATCCCCTACGGGAGAAAGCTCGTGGCTTGGAGATCTCAACAGGGACAAAGGACTAAAGGCAAAGAAGCTGTGGAGACTAAGATGCAGATAAGAGAAAACTGAAGCAGATAAAGTAAAAAGATGCGTGGTGTGTGCAGGAAATGCACTTGACAAAGAGGAGAGAAATTGCTGCAGGAAAGGCAGTTGAGGAGGACTGAGCTTTATAAAAACTGTAATTAATATCGTACACATTCACGGGGTGCTGTGTGATAATTCCACGTGTGTATGTAGTGTGCACTGATCAAACCAGGGTAATGAGCGTTTCCGTCTCCTCACTATGACTTCGTATTGAAGATTTCTAACTCCTCTCCACTACTTATCCATTAAGAACAAAGGGTTACCGTGAGCTGTTCTGTAGAACGCTAGAACCCACAGCATCCCTGCACCTGTCTTGGGAAACACATTCTTCCACTCCCGGCCTCCCTCATGCACCCTTTCCAGCCTCTAGAATCACCACTACACATCCAGGTCGACCTTTATGAGCCACAAATGTGAGAGAGAAAATGTGGAGTTTGTCTTTGTGTGTCTGATTTATTTCGCTAACATAAGGAGGGCTGATTGGATCACCTACCATCTAGAGTAATGCAGCTCACTTGACTCTGGTTCTGAATTAATGACCTGAAACAATTGCTAATCTGGAGTCGAGTCTTGCCAGAAAGAGTTGGGGCTCCAACGACCATCCTCAGATAAAGCTGCTGTCCCTCGGCCTCGTCACAGAGTGCACCCAAGAGTCTCGATGTCAGTGTGTGTTGACTTATCCTATGGGGACAACAGCCTTTGACTCAGTGATTCAGATGAAAGGGTCTTGTAACTTGGGAACGTTCCCCTTGCGCCGTGAGTTCTGCAGCAGGGAGGATATCTACAGTACTGTAAAACGTGGCATTCGTTGGCACAGCACTGAAGAGAACTTAAATGCACATTTCCCATGTTTAAAAACCGATTTGCTTCCCCAGATGGGCGGATCTGGAGTCCTGAGGACCGTGTAGAAACACTGCCCGACTTCCTCAGGACTGCGTGAAAGGCAAAGGTGAGAGCCACACCCTTCCCAGCTGAACTCGGTGCTGCTCCTCTGACAAGACAGGTGCGCTCGACACCTGAAGGTGGGACATTGCCTTTCCCGAAAATCCAAACAGACTCAAAAGGTCCACGTTCCTTAGCCAATTGCCAAAGTCTTCAGTTTTTGTCCACAAAATAACAAATGACCGGGTTGTAAAAGGGTGAGGAAGTTTAGTGATGAATTGTCTAAATCACGGGTTCCAGAGAAGACAGAAGGCACACACAGAGTGATCTGAAGGCGGAGGAGTAAAGGGACCACATGGCAGGGTGGTGACGGGGTTGGGGCATGCTCTGTGGGGCACTTTGACTTCTCAAGAGCAACAATGGGGTTCTTCCCACCAGGGCTCCAAGGAGCAGCGGCAGGCAGGTGTGCACAGGCTCCCAGGTGCCCAGGTAACAGCCAGCCTGCAAACCCCCCGAGACAGAGGTAAAGGGCGAAGATGGGAATCTCCCTCTCCTCCCTCCTGCAGGCTCCTACCTGACAGGTAGACTCCTGGGCATAGTCTCCAATGGGCAGTGTTCTGAGTGAGGAGGGATGGAGGGCAGTGCGTGTCTCTGTAAGGGCAAACACAAGAGAAAGAAGGAGTGCATGAATCCATCAATTCATTTGTACATGTATATTTGAACGTGTTAAAATAATATATGAACCAATAAATTTATAACATTATACATTTATGTGTTATATATAACTAAGGTATAATATATATGTATTTTTCCTTAAAAGACACTAAATATCTGAGATAAGATTTGAGCTTGGAAATCAGAAACATATTTCTACTTTAGTCATATTTTGATGATACTTAGGGGGACGTTCATCTGCACATGGAAATTCCACTATTAATTCTGCAGTAGGTAAAAATGTGTAGCAATATCCCGCATCTATGTTTACAAACCATCTTTTTCTATTAATACATTTTATTTAATGAGATTGTGAGGCATACACATGGGAAAAGATAAAGTTCCTTTTACCCTTGATTCTAAGCAGTGGTTGAGGGCTTTTAGAATCTTCTATTTGTTTCTCCTGTGAGGCTGAGAGGAGCTATGTGAATTTAGTTCACTGGCACCAACCACTTGTTTGGACTTTTGGGGTCAAAGTTTGTAGATGTTTTTGAAGAAGGACAAATAAGGTATTTTTTGCACTTGAAGTTAATTTTGGAATACGGTGTAAGACAAGAGTCCACCTTTATTCCTTGGCATGTGGCTATCCAGGTTTTCCATGCAGTACCTCCTTGGTAAGGGCTCTCTCTGTACCCTGGAAATGCAGTTTCAACTCTGAGCATGTGATGCCTCTGTATTTGTTCTTTCTGAAGATGGCTTTGGCTATTTGGAGTCTGTTGTGCTTCCATATTAATTTTACAATTATTTCCATTTCTATGAAGAATGTCACTGGAATTTCAATAGGAACTGTGTTATATTTGTAGATTGATTTGGCGTTGTGGCTATCTTAATAATATTAGCTATTCCAATCCATGACCAGGGGCCATCTTTCCATTTATGCGTGTCTCGTTCAATTTCTTTCATCAATCTCTTATAGTTTTAAGCATACAGATTTTTCATTTCCTTGGTTAAATTTATTTCTAAGAATTTCATTATTATTGATGTTTTTGCAAATGGATTCTTTTCTTAATTACGTTTGGTAGTTTGCTGTTAGTAGATACACACCCATAGAGACACAACTGATTTTTGTTATGTTAATTTGAATCCTGCTGCTTTACTGAATTCATTTATTCCTTCTACCAGTTCTTTTGTATGTATGTGGAATCTTTAAATTTTACTCTACATAAGATTATGTCATCTGGTAACAGAAACACTAATTTCTTCCTTTCCAATTTGGATTCTGGGTTTTATTTTTTGGTTTTTTGTTTGTTTTTGTTTTTGTTTTTCTTACCTAATTGTTCTGGTTGTGACTTCCAGTACTGTTCTGAGGTCCCTAACTGGGGCTGATTTTGCCCCTGCATAATATTTGCAATGCTGGAGACATTTACAGTAATTGTCTGATTGAGGACGCACTATGTCCATCCATTGCTCAGAGGTCTGGGTGCTGTTACCTGTCCTACAACTCAGAGGAGAGTCCCTCACCACACAGAGTTGCTGGCCCCAAATGCCAGTGTAGCTGAGATGGAGAAAACCTGCCATCTCTGAGCTGTCACTCAGGAGTAGGAGTGACAAAATCCCTTTGGGATTTTGAGTAAAACAAAAGTACAAGCCAAATATTATGCACTGCAGCCTGCTGGGTACTAAGACCCTCACTAAGAGGCAGCATTTTAATGAAGAAAAGTCTCAGACAAATGAAAAATTATGGGAAACTGAAATCATCACTGTAGTAACTAAGCCAATTTTGACTATGAATACGAAGATAACCCTAAAAAGGAGAGAAAGATCTGATGGGATTTGTTTATCCCTAGGAATAAATAAGACAAATGATGGTTTTCTACAGGGGATGAAAGTGTTTTCACACAACAATTAAACCATCTTCCCACCTGCTGACTGTAATCATTTACATTTCCCTCCCTGGAGTGATATTTCCTTACTTAGAAGCCTCTGTCTTTTAATAATGTTAATTTCCAACAATGATGTATCCTTTTATAGTAATGAATCAGTGTTTTTAAATTGCACCAAGACAGTTTACTTAAGCATTTTTCCCATTGATACTTCTATTTGCAGTGTGTTAACAAAAGAGAAAATTAATATCTCTATCAGTTCCAGTTGCGAGAGGGAAAAATTTCTCAAGTCCCCAGCTGATACTATTTTAATATTTTTGGATAATTCAGTGTCTTCTAATAATTTATCCTGGCACACTGAAAAAAAAATCAATGTAGAATTCATGTAAATCCTGAAAAAATAAGAGTATCTACATTCTCACCATGATCCTGAGCTTTCTGTACACCATGCTGTTGGAGAAGACCCTCCATGTGGTCATGGGTGCAACCCCTCAAGAGCAAAGCAGAAAACCCTTAACCCTGGCCCCAGGGACGCCAGTCCCCTAACAGGTGACCCACCCAGCTGAGATGCTTCAGGGATCGAGACCATTGCACTGCAAAACAAAAAGGAGGAAAGTCCCTGAAGCACCAAGCAGCTCACAGACCCTTACCCAGGAATATGGAATGCACAGGAACCAGACCCAAGCCCCAGCAAGGAGAGCAGCGCCAGATCTTATAGAAAGCACAGTGTAAAGAAAGATGAAAACATACTCACCTCCGATACTTGGAAGTGGCCTTTAGAGGAACAGCTAGGTAACCACCCGGCCTTTCCACACCTTCTTCAAAGCACATCTGAGATGTTTTCTGGGAAGAACCTTCAATAACATACAGTTTCTATTTTTGCTTCTATTGCAAATTTGTCTCAAAATCTAGTTGATAGGTTTCCTGTTCCATGCAGCCAAGTGGTCCTTCAAACACACCCAGTTTCTCATCTGTCATCAAGTATTTCGTAAGATTATTTCTACTTCTCTGTTCTAAGGTGTCATCTCTGGACTTTAAAAATTTTCTCTAGTTCTAGGACCTGGGACCCCAAAATAGCAGAGCTGGCCAGGTGTGGTGGTCTACACCTATAATCCTAGCAACTTGGGAGGCTGAGGTTGGAGGATCACAAGATCAAGGCCAGCCTCAGCAACTTAGTGAGGCCCTAAGCAAGTTAGCAAGACTGTGTGCTTGCTTGCTTTCCTCTAGGGGTCCTGGTTGTTGGGATGCACTCAAAGGAAACCTCATTTGGATTTCTGCCCCAGGGGTGGCTCCTCAGAGAGACCTCCTCCTGGCTGTTTGTAAGGACAGACTTCTATAGCAAATCCCCTCTCCCTGTTAATAATCAATGGATGTATGTAAATTAATGCTAGAAATATTTAATCCATGGTAACAAGGTCATAAAAATATGGCAAATGGCCACCATAATCCTGAACCCTTTGTACATGGTCCTGTTAGATAAGACCCTCCATGTGGGTCAGGCATGCTGCCCATCAAGAGCAAACCAAGAGAACCCTCAACTCCCCACCCCCTGGGCACTGCTCCCTGCTCCCCTGCCAGGTGATGCCCAAGTTCAAGCATTCGGTTGTAATCATGGAGGCAGAGTATGCTACTTAGCTGTGCAAAAACCTGGAGGAGCCTGTTTGATTAAACGTTTAGAAAAGATTTGGTTACGTGCCAAGCTCCAAGTTCTGCAATGGCGGTGGTTGTGGAGCCCTCTGAAGAGGGCAGAGAAGCACAGGAGACCCTGAGAGGCTTCCTGGGTAGCATGGTGTGCAGCGCCAGCTGACCCCTGGGGACTCCACCCCATGTACAACTGTCCTTTTGACTGAAGTGGCACAAGACTCTAGAAGCCATGAATCCACCTTATGAACCAGGACACTTCTGAGAGTGGAAGGAGCTGTTCTTCATAAGTCGTCAGGGAAGTAGGAAATGAATGCGCTTGCCCTAGTGAGTCAGCATGAACCATCACCCTAGCTCGCTGGAGGGCAGACGCTTTCCTAGCAGCACCCCATCCTGACAGGGCCAGCGTCATCGAGCAGCCCTTGGTCCACAGAGGCAGAGGGGCCCACACACCTTGCCATTATCCCGTAAGCCCAGGTGTGTGGCGCTGTGGGCGCTCGCTGGGAAGCACCCGGAGGTCCTGGGGAGGCCCAGCTCCCCCAGCGGGCATTTCCCCAGCCCTCTGGGATGTGCCCTAGGAGCTGCACACAGGGCTGACCACACAGCTCTCACTGCTCCGAAGGAGGACACACAGCCTTTGTGTGTGTGTGTCCCTGTGTGTTTAAAGCCATCGAGGGGCTTGGGCTTGTCAGGCCTGTGCTGCTGTTGTTGCTGTTTGAATGACCTGCTGGGTAAAAGTCCACTTGGCCTGGAGCACCCGTGGCGATCCACTCACTCACTGGACACACATGGCTCAACTTCTGCTGCCCCTCACTTGGTTTAGCTTGGAGCGCACGCCCAGCAGCTCGAGACCTGCCCGTCTGACCCAGGGACGGTGCATGCTCCTGCCCACTCAGTCCCACATACGTGCCTGACTCTCCTGCCCACCCACAAATCACATTCACTGTCAAGACACAGTGAGCACTAATCTCAGACAGGGAGACTGTTTAACCAACTTGCTCAGCAACCCCTCACGAACACCCCTAACCTGTCTCCACATCAGCAGCAGAAACCCTAGGAGGGATTTGGCTACAAGGGTGTCAATCTAGCAAAACTGTAGTCATTTGATCCCGGGTCAAGGGATGGGGCTCCCTGGGTATCCCATGGGGCTCCCAGGGACTTGGACACAGCAGAGGTGGCTCGGTGTGTGCCCACGGGATGTGGCCCCCTGGCACTGGACAAGGTAGCAACCCGTGTAATGGATGTTAACTTTAGACCTAGCTTTATTCCCTGATGATTGGGCCAGGGGTCAAGATGACAACTGCACTTCCGAAGACGGTTGGTTTCTGATCCTTTTAAGTTGAGTTCCTCCTTTAAATCTGTAACTCCAGAATTATTTTCTGTACTCAGAACAAAGACAACCTCTGGCCCTCATTTGATATCTTCTGGGATGCAAGGGAGTCTTCTTTTCCTCTTCACTCAATTAACTTAGCTTAGGACATTTATATTCTAATTGAAGTGGCAGTTTTCATAAATATTCATCCATCACAAATAAGTCTCCAGGTTCAGCAGGCCACAGGCCAGGAAGAAGGAACATGGATGTGCTCTCCTCCCTGAAGCAAGATCACACTCGTGAATGCATAAGGAGGCGGTCACACTTATTTAAATTCAGGGAGGATTTACCAAGAGCCAGAGGTGGGAGGTGTGTGGATGGGAGCTGAGGGGACAGAGGAGAACAGAGCTTCTCTATGTTCCTCTTTGTATGTGTCTACTCATCTGTCGGTGGGCCAGCAATCCCTAGATCCACAGCTCGTGTTTCTATTATACCAATGTAATCGATTTTCTTTAGATATGAAGTCATAGAAATACATAGTCATAACCGCAAAGCCAGATACAGGCAAGGTGGAGTGTTGAGGGAGGGAGGAGGAGAGAAGGCGTCCTAGGTGTGGAGGGTACCGTGTGACTGTGTTCTGTCACGGGAGTCACAGTTGTGGCTCTCTGCATGGACTCACCGTGCCGGGCAGAATACGCCAGGCGACGCTGCGTCACTGGTATGTCTCGGGTACATTCCCAGGTTCCATTCTTACTCTCTCTGCGTGTCCGCTGTAAGGGGACTGTGGCTTCACTCTACATCTTTCTTGGAAAGACACCACGTCATCTAGCTGGAACATCTCTGGTCATCACGGCAGTGGGAAAAGCAAGCACAGTAGGACACACGCTGATTCTGGAAGCTTCTTTGTGGCAGTGACGTGTGTTATTCATGCTCATTTGCCTGCCCCGGGCAGGACTTGTGCTGGTCCACTGCTGGGTACAGAGAGACCAGGGCTCATGAGCCCCTTGCAGAGAGCAGTCACACAAGGAGAGCAGTGCTCGAGAACTCTGCGGTGACCTCGACAAAGGCGTTGTCGCTTTTTAAAGAAACACGCATGTCTCCGTGCATTTAATAGAAAACCCAATGAACCACAATCTCGGAAAGAGATGACATTACCAGGCCCACGGCTCGTGAGCGGCAGCTGAGATGCGATGCACTGACTCCAGTGCCCGGCAGAGGGCTTGGCACGGAATACAAAAGTCAACCTTTGCGAAGAGAAAGACAAAAGAGATGTCCGTGGAAATGTCAATGACCAACTCAGATGCATCCTGCTGGAAAGCACTGTGCACATCGAGTTTTACAGGAGACCTTGCTTCACTCTGGAATGAGCCGTCCACGTTGATAGCTTCATTTAAAAAAAAAAAAAAAGAACTCCATTAATAGGGAAGGCAGGGGCTCCTTTTTCTCCTTTTCTCTCCCATGGGATCAGCTGCTGGTCTGGCTGCCTCTGGGACCTCTGTATACAGCCAGAGCTGAGAGATACGGGAGTAAAGCCGGGCGGTCCCTGTGGTCCACCTACACCAGTCCTGGGCGAGGGCAGGGAGGAGTTTCGAGGGTCTCTTCCTTGGCCTCTCCAGCCATGCGGTTTCCACTGAAGCCATTCCACCATTTTTCCTGTCCCAGAAGACAACCCACAGCTACTGGCACGGGAAGACTGTGCAGAGCAAACGTCACTAACTGATCAGAGAGGTTGGCGCAGGGCAGCGAGCTTAACACTGTTTTTGATCAGGAGGAGCCAAGTCTCTTCCTCAATCAGGACAGAACCTGAAAAACACAGGACCTGAGCGGCAGCTTGGAGAGAAATCTGACTTTAATTGATGTCGCCAACTGGAAAGGTGCGGTGACGTGTCGAACGGCCAGGGATTCCTGCACAGTCTGGGTTCACATCTTCTCTGCCTGGATACAGATATAAAATCAGCATCGTTTACCGAGGAATTCTAGCACTTAATTTATCCCAGTGGGTGATGCACATCCCTACGCTGAGCTCCCAAGAACTATGGAGTCCTTGACATGTAAGGAACTTCAGGGACGGAGAACTTAATTGAAGCCGTGCCGTGAAGTCAAGGATATTGAAGATCTGGTAGAAAAATTCTACAAATTGTGGGTGTGTGCACCGCTGTGCTAATGAGTGACGCCTGCACTGAGCTGGCTTTAGTAAATGGATCAGGCTTTTGCAATCTGGGTGCTGCAGTCTGAGGGTGACCACAGAGCTTTCTCCCGTGCCCACTGAGCACACTCCCTATGACACTGAAAAGACGGTCTTGCTTTTTCTTCAGCTAAATGAAGGTTTATTTTTGCTAAAATGGTATAGAAGAAAACTACGTGGTTAATAAATTTAGAATTCATCACATTATACTTTAATCTCTAATCTACTGTTAGTAATCCTAGCATTTCAATCCATTGCCAAGAATGAAATTCCAAATGCTGTTTCCTAGTGGCTAATGAGTGTATGAGAATCTATTTAAAGAGATAGAAAGAGGCAGAGGGAAATGGCCAGGAGGGATGAAAAAGTACCAGCAAGGTGTTGAGAAACTGTGTGCTACATACTGAAGTCACTTCCACTGTCCCCTGTCAAATAGGCAGTGTACACCCTTGGCGTGCACTGTCTCAGCTAGCTATTGCCATGCTAATGTTGTCTGACAAACACCCCCAGTGCGTTCACTTTAATCAATGGCCAGTTATTATTTTATATCATTATATATTATTGTTCAGTTTATTATTATCCATAGTCACAAGACTATGGATCAACTGGGTAGTAATGCTGATCCTGACTGGAACTAGCTCAGTGGATTTTTTTCTTGTTTGCTTTAGGTTACTTTTTTTTCTTAGTTTTGTCCAGGACTCGCATGCCGGCTGCCCTTTGTGGAGTGTGTTTGTGGGTGAGACTGGCCCATTTCTTCCTGAACAAGCTAGCCCCCAAAGCTTTTTCTCATGCTAGAGTCAGGAGTTCAAGAAACAAATCAGAAGCACGCAAGACCTTTGGAGCTAGACTCAGAGCTGGCACTTTGGCACGTCCACCATGCTGTCCAGGGTCCGGCAAGAGGCCACATAGGATTCAAGTGCTGAAGGTGGCGGACATCATTCCTGGGCTGTGGCTGCTGGAGCGAGGAGGCTGGGGGCACTGCCAGGCAGCCTTCAGCCGTCATGAGAAGGCGGACGTCCTCAGCTGGAAGGTGCCTGCACTGCTGGGTGGAGCGGGCGGGAACAGAGGTAAGTGGTCCTGGCACTGACTGTCTGCTAGCCTGCTCCCCTGCCCCCAGGCCTCGCCCCACTTCCTTTGCTGTTCCTGCTTCTCATTTTCCACCTAAGTTGCAGTGTGGAGGTGACTTTCCAAGCCCCTGACCCCTGGCACACCCCCCAACCCCTGCTTGGCTCCCGGCTGCAGTGCCAGCCTCCCTAGGTACGTGCCTTCCTCTGCTGCTGAACTGTCTGCTCTGGGACCTGTCCAGGCATGAGCTGAACGGCAGGTGGACCCTTGCTGGGAGTTACCCACGGAGTCCCACAGGGCCACATTCCCTGAAGAGTTGTTGATGTTATCTACATAACTCCGCTAGGCTTTGAAGCAGATTTAAACCTGACTTTGGCGAGCCTGAGTTCAGTTTCTCTCTAGAGCCTGAACAAAATCCAGACTTCTCCAGAGTGACAAGATATTTGACTTACATGAATTTTGCAAAGAGCAGCCTCTGTCCATCAGGTGCAAAAATCCCCCTTCAGGACATACAAATGGCAAGTGTAGAGCAGACAAGAAAATGAGCCATAAGAAGTTAGAGTTTTTCAGCCGAATAATTGGGTTTCTAAACATACACATATTTTGTCTCCTCGTATTAAATCATTCATGGAAAACAGGTTGCTGTTAAATAAAACAGTCTATGGCAACCATCATAGACGTGTAATGATTTTGTCTTTCACACTTGGTTAGGTGTAAAGTTGGCCATAACTTGCTTGGTGCACGCTGATGCTCGGGAATGACCGAGACCCAGCACCCAGGTGGAGCCACCCCTGCAGGTCAGCCTCAGCCACTGAGCTGAGCAAGGTCTTGCAGAGCTGGGACTCTGCTCCACCCCTAACCTCGTCTCCAGGCCTGCCAGGGGACATGAGCTGTGAGGCTGATCATATGTACTCAAGGTCACGTGCACACACAGCCTCCCTGCCTGAGTATCCCAGGGGGCAGGCTCAGCGGGCTCCAGGGTCAGGAAGCTAACGCCTTCTTAAGCTCAGCCAGCCACTACTATGTGGGAATGTAAAATGGAAGCGAATGTTCTCAACGGAGGAGATGTCACAAGTCTAGCTGTGGGGTTACCCACATTGAAAGTAGGATGACCCATCATCGGAGGTCCTTGTTCCCATGTTCTTTTCAAACTCGACCTGCCACCCAAATGACAGTTTTCGTCTGCACTGGCCGGTTTTATGCATCCATTTGGCTAGACCACTATCTGAGTAAGTTTGGGGTGCTATAAAAAATCACCCTAGACGGTGACTTTTAAAGAACAGAAATTTGTTCCACACCATTCTGGATCCGAGAAGTCCAGGATCGGGGCCAGCGTGGTCAGCTTCCTGAGGAGCTCCTCTGTGCTCAGGCTACTGGCCTCCTGAATGCATCCTGCAAAGAGAGCAGCTGGCTCTCTGCTCCCTCCTGTGAGTCGTCTTAATCTTCTTCGAGGCGCCTCCACCCTCGTGACCCAGGGATTTCTCCAAAGCTTCCCTCCAAATACCATCATCTTGGGATTCAACTTCTAATACTCATAGTTTGGGGAGCCACACACACTCGGCCCATAATAGCTATGGTTCTCCACCATTCCAGCACTAAGCCATGTGTTACTGTGAATGCTCTGTGGGTGTGACCAACATCTTAAGTCAGGGAGGTTGCCCTGGAGGAGTTCAGGGCCCAGCCTCATGGCTGAAAGGCCTTCAGAGCAAGACCCAGGTCCCCCGAAGAAGGTGACATTCTGTCTGTGGAGTGCAGCTTCTAATTCTACCCCAGGGTTTCCAGCCTGCTCTTCCAATGGCCTGCTTTACAGATTTTGGACTTACCTTGTTGGTCCCCACACTTGTGTATGTCAGCTTCTTGCAATTTACAATATAACTATTAATCAGTCACCCCACGATTGGCTCTTCTCTCTGATGGGCAGAGTCCTTCTGGACCCAGTTTTGCATCATGATGAGGTGAGGCGTGGCCTGAGGAGTGGCCCAAAGACGACGCTGGGGTCGTGCTCACGGCTGGGTCTCCAGATGACGTCACCCTGGGTCCCTGGCAGCACGTCACGTCCCGTCTCCACCTGAGGACCCCTCCCTCTCAGGAACCTATTGCTGGGAGTCTATCACCAGAGACAATGCCTGGGCTGGGTTCAGGGAGATCTTGTTCCAGCTCTGCAGGGCTTGTCCAGTAGAACGACAGGGATCAAGCCAGAATCGCACCCCAACAAAGGTGGAGTGTATGTCAGAGACTTCTGGAAAATGCCAGGGCAGTTTCACATTCCTCTCAAGTTGGATGTGGGGGGGGGCAACCTAACAGAAGCACAAAATACCCATAAATGCTATGTTTAAAATATTACCCACTCTGCTGCTGTTAAACCAATATTGTTACAAATGCAGGCTGTTTGCTAATGCATCACAATGTTTAAAAGAGCTAAAGGAGGTTTTTAAGAGAGAAAATCAGGAAAATGAGATGCTTCCCAAGAAAACAAGATGCTACCCAGTAAAAGAAAAAGACTCAGGGTTTGGCTGTGCTGTTACATTAGCTCACCTGTCCCCTGGGGCCAGGTGTGGTACTAGTTACAGCTTCACTCCCATCTAACATCACTCAGCGTACCTCATTTTAGAATCACCTGAAAAATGGAGGGAGAGATACCCTAGTGTTGGGACTAATGACACGTTAACTAACTCAGGCTGACTCCTTACTTCTGGTGAGTGAGCAGGATCAAGGCCTCAAAGGCGGTTTCAATAGTTAATGACGATAAACTGGACCACCGTCAGGGATGGGTTAACAAAAGTTCCGCGAACGTGATCAGCTTGTGCTTGCCATATAGTCCAATGGGACTCTTGCTTGCATGAACCCCCCTGCCTTGCTGACCTTTAAGCTGATTGGTTCCCGCCTAGCCCCCACCCTACATAAAAGCTGTGTGACTTCCTCAACAAACGGGTTCCTGCTGTGACGGGTCTTCCTGATGCGTCTGATTGTCCTCTGCCTGGAGGGCTGGGAGCGGGTGGTCAGTCAGCCCTACCTATCCTGATCTGACCTTGTTGGGGAGTGTCCCCTTCCCTTGTCGCTGGTCGAGAAGAGCAAGGGGGCTTAAGACCTCCGACACCCCAGGGTCTCACACACATACACACACACACACACACACACACACACACACACACACACACACTTACATTGCTGAGACGCTCAGAAAAGAACCTATCAGCTCAACAGCAACCAGTGTAGATGAGCAAGCAGAGGGTATGAAGCATTCCGGAGCCAAGGGCAAGGATTTGAAGGTACCCGCAGGCTGATGTGCCAGCTTGCATTCCTCACTCGAGCAGAAAGCCAAACCTCAGAGATTCCAATGCCCAGAATCAGAACCTAAAATTAAAACTCACTTAGCCTCACCTTAGCGGGGTACAGAGGTGTTCAGGACAAGCTGGTTAAGAAAGGGATTCTCTACTCCTCTTTCCCAGCATGCCTGCGTCTGAAGATCTTAAAGACAGGACCCACTACCTTTGTGAAAACATACAACAGGGCAGATTCTGGGAGAGGTGATTTTACTACTGACCAAATTCACCACGAACCTGCCTAGTAGGTTGTACATCAGTTCTGCAAACTAGCACCATCTCAATGGAAGTGGATACGTCCCACCTTAAAGGAAGCTTTAATTTGGACTACACAAACCATGGCGTAGGGCAGCTTGGCCCTTTCTGTCAGAGTCCCAGGTCACTGGTTGCCTTTCATGACCCAATCTGTGTAGCTGGGGCAGCTATGGACAGTGATATTATGAGTGCGAAAGGCCTTCCCTTTCCATGTTCTCAGGCACCGTCCTGTGGTGAAGAGAATGTGTTGCAATGTTATTGATACCACGGGGGAGATTCTGCTTCCTTTTTCCTAAAGGAAGAGACCATGAGCACAATTCAGAATAAAATTGACCTGAATAGACAGACCTTCACGGGCTGGAAAAGAACACCACTTAAAGCTGTACTGTCAGATAATTTATGAATTAGAAATGTAGGGGACATAGATACACAAGTACATACGTCTGTCACATGTTACTCATGGAACTATACAGATGCTCACGTGCACACACACTTTAACAGAGGGAACCTGCCCAGTTGAGATGCAGGGAAGGAAACTTCTCATTGCATGAGGTCTCATGTCGCTGAAAAAATTTGTGCCTCAGATGTTCATTTTAAAATTAAACATCAATAAGGATTGGTCTTTTCCATGACATCATCTTCAACAACATCCCTGGTTCCAGCCTGGTGAGCTTCCTGTGAGGCAGCATTGGGCTGAGCCCTTGAAATACGTCATTTCCTTCTCACAGTTGCCTACAAGGGTGGAAATACTAAAAAGCCCAGTCTTGCAGATTGCATCTGGAGCCCTAGAGAGCCCAGCTCCTCCCTCGCAGAACGGCCTAATTAGCCCAGAGGCCAAGCGAGTTGCATCTGTGCCCAGAGTCCGGACCTCAATCTCTACACTGTTCCCTCTGTCTCAGAACGATTAGGAGCTCAGCGATCACAGATCACTTATGTCTTATTTGCTCAGCTCTCTCTCTTGTGTAAAAGGTTGCACTGAAGAAAATAAGGATGTTGGTTTAAGACAATCTGGGAAGCAAAATGTCAATTAGAACTTATGCACCTAGGAATCACTTCAGATTTTAGTCCACCTAACTTGAATCACCGAAGAAGGATTTTAATTTGTTTCCCAAAGCATTGAAATTCTTTTAAAAATACTAGTTTGTTATACAGCAACAATGGCTCTGTCGAGTTCTGACATTACTTCCTTCCCAGGCTTTCTATTGAATTCCTGCTGGCAATTTGCATAGTTGCATAATTGCAAATTTCACCAAGAAAGTGCATGTTGGAGATGGGCATACTCCCTGACTATGTGGCTTAATGAAGCTAGACTGTATTGATCTAATATTAAATCAACATTTGATGGACTCCTAATGTGTTCCAGATGCTGAAGCGTTCTGTTTCCTTTAGAAAACAAGGGATCATTCTGTGCGGTTTTGATTCAATCCAATCTGAGCTAATGTGTAATTCTTATTAATCGACCATTTGGCGTATTAGGGATAATTGTAAAAGAGACTTTTGCAAGAGGGTACCTGGAAAAACACTGAGTGAAGTGTAGGGATATATTTCCACTCTCCTATCATCATTCACGAAGTGGGGAGTTCAAAGTTTCCTAAATAAAAATAAAATTGATTTTGAATTATATTCTTAAGTAGAATGGATACAACTCACCTACTTTTATAGTCAAAAACACTATTTACTCATGGAATGATGAACTCCAGCATTTTATTTTAGTTTGGATTAGGGTAAACTGAGAAAGAAACAGAGGACAGAGGTAAAAATGGAGAGAGGAAGAGAGCAAACCTGCTCTCAGAGAGTCAGAGGGGCCTGGAGGCTGAGCCGGCCCTGACCCCTCCCAGGGAGCCTGGTGCAGTGCTCTGGTTACGGGGCACGACCAGTGAGCCGGCGCCCGCCCTGTGTTCACTCTGTGTGTCCACAGAGCCACAAGGAGGAAGAAGGGCTGGGGACGGGTCACTGGAAGAGCCAGGCCAAGGGGCAGTGGGGAAGCTCAGCTACACGGACACAGCAGTGGCATGCTGGCCCAGGGGCAGGCCGGGGCCGCTCCACAGAAAGCCAGCCCACGCCGGGGCTCCAGGAGAGCCAAGCCAGTCCCCACGAGCTCCGTGAATGTTCCTTGTGCCAGGCGACATCAGAGCAGAGTGAGCAGAGCACTGAAGAGGTGACGTCCCCGTCCCACTGAGCTGCCCCCATAGAGAGAACAACAGAGAACGAATGATGTCAACCATCTGTTCTGCCTGGCGGGAAAAGGGACCCCGTAAGGCAGGGCGGGAGGGGGCTGCCTGGTGTCACTCACACCACTTCTGAGTCTGCCCTGTTGGCGTTGGATTCTGGACCACGATGTTTCTCCACGACTTTTTCCAACTGTCGCATGTTAAGATTTGTTCCTGAAGTCTTCAGGCGCCTGACTATTTGGAGCCTGGGGCAATCACGCTGAAGGCAGAGGGAAGGTCTCTGTTCCCTCAGGTGTCCCTGAGGGCACGGGCATGGGTCCTTCCAGTCAGGAGTCCAGCTGATCTGGGGTTGTGTCCTCACTGTGGTCACCTCCTAGGAACCACAGCATCGAGCCCGTCTGTCAGCCCTGCCTGGGGCTCATGGTGTCCTCCTTGTCTCAGCGTCTGGGATCCAGCTCCGGCTTGGTGCCACTTCTCCATCACTCTGCTGCTGGTCCCTGGGCTTCCCACACTGGCAGTGGTCATGGGGGTGCGGGGTGTTGAACAGCCTCTGCTGTCTGTTCCAGCTGTGGAACTGCAGGGCCAGCGGAGCCTGGACGTTGGTGTTGAGACTCAGCTTTCCGGCCCCCTGGTCCTGCGTCCACAGCTGTCTCCCTGAGCGGGTCTCCTGCAGGGGTTCTCTGTTCCTGCCCCTGGTAGAAGACAGGAAATGACCCCGAGTGGAGTCCCGGTCCAGGACCGCAACCCACCCAACTCTCCGGGTAGGAAGTGATGTCCATCTTTCACTTGCCCTCCAGTAACAGAGGCGCCAGCCTGTGCCCTGCGAGGGGTGAGCCAGCTGCCTGCTGGGGTGCAAGGCTTTGCTTCAGTGGGGCCAGGGCTATGTGGGGAGCAGCTGGTGCACAGGGCCCAGAGCCCTTCCCGGCCTCAGCTGTCACTCCCTGCCCCAGACCCAGGGAGCCTTTCTCTGCGTCCACTCCTGCTATCCTTCTTTCTCCTGGGCGTGAGGTCAAGGGTCTACGGGGAAGATTCTGCAAGCGCATGCCAACTCCACTTAGGCGTGCGACAGTCAGAGGTCCTCTGACCCCAGAGAGGCCCACCCGCCTTCGCCATTTGCTGAGACGCTAGCCCTTGGCCGGGTTCCCAGGGTCGCCCTCTCCTTTCCTCTCATGCTCCGCCAGAATCGCAGACATTCATAGGCTCCTCCTCTCCTTGGCTGAAGAGCTGGCTGTTGAATGGATTCCAAGATATTTAGCTGCCCAGAAAGCACCGCTTTCTGATAAGCTGAAGAAAATTTATGATTTTGGGTGGATGTGCCTTTTCTCATTGCTAGGATCACAGGGCGGGGGAGGAAAAGCAAAGCAACCCCGTTTCTGCGTTCTTCTCGGGCCTGTGGGCCACAGAGATAGGAAAACAGGTGCACAGGAGGAAAGGCAGGACCCCTCAATGAAATGCATATTTTTTCCGTGCACAGGGCTTCACCCCAAAGAAGAGAAGAGGAGAACCCCGGGTGCTTAGAGACCACTTCAACCAAGGGCCACCAACGTGGAGAAGGGGTCACAGGAGGGAAGAGACACTGGTCTCCCAGGAAGGACGTGGCGGGGGGACTAGGACATGTGTGGTTGGGAGGGAAGCTGTTCAGGAAGCTCTGTGGTTCAGGGAAGAGCCATCTCTTCCCGACACAGGGGAGGGGACACTTCCACAGAGGGGCAGTTGTGTCCCCTTCAGGAAGGAAGTTTGGCCATGCTCTCAGGTTGAACAGGGTGGGCAGGGAGCCGTCCCTGCCTCTGCTGCTTCTTAGCAGGCTCCCGCTCAAACAACCTGTGTGCCAAGGCCACGTGCCAGGCTTTAGGAGAGAGCACTGAGGTTCCTCCCAGGAGGAAGCTGCTCCTAGTCAAGCCAAGCACCTCGGAACTTTGAAAGGAATGTAAAATGCAAGTAAAATAAGAGCCTATGAAGGGTGAATATGAACTGTTGAGAACTAATTGTAACAAAAGAACCAATCATTCCCACCAGATGGAATGCAGAAAAAGGAGACGTGATTAAATAAGCCATTGTTATTTGATGGGCCCACGGTTTCTCCATTCCAAATTAATGAAGCCTCTCTCTTTATAAAGCAAAAGATTTTTAACTTAAAAATATTTAACTCTATAAGACATTTTTTTCTGAAACCTGAAAATTAAAAGGCCACAGATTAGAAACCTGAAACAAATTAAAATGAAAATACTTTTCTCAAGGAAAAAAAAATCTATTAATATTTGGTGAATTTTTCAATGGTGTAAAAAACCTACAAGTAAATGGTTAACTAGGGTTTTTTAACCACTAATGTTGTCTTCAGTTTATTAATATGTGTCATTATTTCTGCAATCATGCTATAAAGACAAAAAAGTACAATTTGTGGTAAATTGTGATATGAGAAACTTTTTAAAAATTTCAACCGGCATTTCTTTTATTACTGATAAGTACTTTATGTCAGGGATATTGCTAAAATTCACACATGAAATGAAACTCATATACACAAATCCTGACCCAAGGCAGTGATACTAGCAGGCTTCTGCAGGTGGCTGGACCAGGGGAGTCCTCATGGGTGGGACGGTGGCCTTATAACCCAGAGAGCTGCCTGGTCCTTCACATACCAGGAACCAGGAGGAGGCCCCTCACCAGACCCTGAGTCATCTGGCTCCTTGGTCTTGGGCTTTCCCAGCGCCGAGGGTGTGAAAGATGCATTTCCATTATTTGTAAGCCACCCAGTCGGTGGAGTTCTGTTATAGCAGCCCAGTGGGCCCAGACAGGCAGCAGACATTTATCCCATGGTCTGCAGTGTGTCTGCTGAGGCCCTCTTCATCCGGGTGAAAAGTTGTTCAGACTGAAAACTTGTTACTCACTGCGGAATGATCCCAAACTCACCTCTGGAAGCCATTCTGCAGGTTTTGAAGGTCAATCCAACACCTTTTAAATGTCTTCCTTTTTGGAAGAAATAATCTATTAACTCTGAGGTTTCCAGATCTGGGAAATATGGAGTCTTTTACGACCACCTCTGACCTTCTATCTTCTATAGCAGGCACAGATGTCCAGGTGAGAGTCCACCCAGGACAGGGGCTGGGCAGGGTAGACTTGGGAGACTTAAGAAAAATATGAAGATGAGTCTGCTGTGCAACTCTCTGCTAGTGAAATCACTTCCTTGCATACACACAGCCCTTTCCCCTGGAAAAAGGAATGAGCAGGTGGCTGCAATTTATATCAATTAAATCGTGACCTCATTCTGTAATTTACGTTTTTCTTCCTTAATGATAGCTTTTTAACCAAACTGCTGATGGATTGCATTTTTATGGCTTGGTTTTTCTATGTCCATCTTCTCTTTTACACTCGTTTGGGAAGTTTTAGTGAGCAATGTAAGCATTATCTAGAGGAACCATAATGAACAAAGGATGAATATATTTCTTTTTACTTGAAAAATGTCAGATGCCAGCGGAGCACGGGGGATGATGAGCATTTGATTCTGCATTTGGGTCTTAGGCAATTTTTGTCCATCAGGTCCTGAGTCATTACAGTTGAATTCTTCTCCCTGAAAAAAAAAAAATGAAATTCAGAAGCTCTGTGTAAAGCAACGGAAGCCAGGTGGAAGCTAATGCAGAAAATGAGGCGTTGGTAAGACCTAGTACTTACAGATAATGGGGAGAGTTGGCTTTTAGATAGACTTATTCTTTTCAGAGCTGTTTTAGGTTCTCAGCAAGATGGAGCAGAAGGAGCAGAGATTCCCAAGCTCCCCTGCACCCCTCATGTGCGACCTCCCTGGGATGATGGCCCACTCCAGAGTGCTGTGTCTGATAGACAGGAGGCACCTGCCTGGCTCATCAGCACCAGCAGCACCCGTGGTTCAGCTTGGGCTTCATTCTTGGTGTCGTGCATTCAGTGGGTTTGGACAAATCTGTGACATCGTGTGTGTTCCATGACAGTATCGCCCGGAGGAGTTTCACTGCCTTAAAAATGCCAGTTGCCCCACCTATCCATCCCTCTCCCTGGCTCCACCCCTTGATGATTGACTCACATTCCCGTGGACCCCTTAATCTCTCAGACGTTGTCAACCGGGAGTGCAGATTAATCAATCACAGATATTTTTGTCCCCACCTTTTATGTCCAGTGTACAGAGGACTCAGTAGTGAATAAAGAGAAGGAGGTCTTGTCCCCATAGTCCTCTTCCCCTGCAGCAGAGCACTTTCTAACACAGACACCGCCCCCAGAGTCTGCTCCAGCGAGTCTGCAGACAACCCCACCCTTAACAGACCCACGAGGACCGTCAGATCCGGTCACGTTCTGACGTGCAGAAAACTGCTGACCTAAACAACACCCGCAGTGCATTTGCTCATTGACAATGATGAACACGAGGACGAAGAGGCCATTGTTCCTTTTCGAAGAAGTTTGTGAATAATGGAAAATGTTGTTCCACGGGCTGATTTCATATTTCAAAATGCCATCAGACCTCCAAACTGAAAGTCATGGCACTCGGATGGTGACGAGGGGCTCAGGTTCACTTGAGTAGCTTGGAAGCAATTCTCCTGTCCCATGTTTGACTGTTCTGTCCTGTACTCCTTACTCGATGCCTCCAGGGATACTTGGTACAAAGTTGTTGAGAAATTTTTTTTAATGCATCAAGTTAAAAAATACGACCCCTTTCTTTGATTTGCTGGCTCAGCAAGGATTTATTGAGCACAGGCAGACCTTAGCGCTGTGCAGACATGTGGTCCCTCTCCTGAGAACCCAGGGAGATGATTCTTATGACTCTTTGAGGTTGGGCGTGGCTATATGAATATTTGAGCCAATAAAAGTGGAACAGTTGTTTGTATGACTATGGCTCTTCATTTCTCTTCTGCTTTGCTGACTGAGCCTTCATCATCCTGGATCCTTGAAGAACTATGGTGATATGTCCTTCTCACACTAATATAGGCTGGTCAATCAACGGGACTTAGAATTCTCTGGTTATTGCCCACTGAGCTTCTGACATTTTTAGCATAGTCTGGTCCACCCTCCATCAACCCTGTATTAAATTTGGGAAACACACAATGAACACAATATTCTCCACCCTCGAGATGCTGGAAACCTGGTAAAAATGCCCGACAGAAGCAGCCGGGTGCTGCTATGCCCTGGGCTGACGTGCGGAGATGCTGGCTGCTGTCACACATTAAAGGACCCCCATGCAAACATGTCCCCACTGAGCGCTGGCTGTTCTCTTCCCTCTTCACAATGTGGGTTCTGGTTTGACACCTTCATCCTTGACCTGATGCAGCTTCTTAACCCTCTTGATGTCCATCGAGTCTGCAGCCATCGTGAGCCGGTGGGGCACATCCCTGTAGAGCCCCCGAGCAGCTGGGGGCTCATGTCTACACAGAAGATGGTTCTTACGGCCAGGGTCATCAAGTAGGTGCACAGATAGGAAGGAACAGCCAGAAAGCCAGCAAAGGGGACTCGGCAGGGAAGCCCATCACCACAGCCGTCATTAAACAATATTTTAAAGATAGTGTTTTTTGAATTTGAAACAGATTTTTACTCTTCGGGGTCTATACACTGTTTTATATAATGATGTTTCCTTCAATAATATTTGAAGTTCAAAGTTCACCAAAAGGTTGAAGTCTAGGTCGGGTCTGAATCCTGCAACCTTATCCTTGATTGAAATGTTGGTGTGCACATCTGATAGAAGGCGTATCCAAATGGCAACAGCATTTTTTATTTATCTTGGCGGCATGACTAAGTGAATTGTTGGTTTCTTCTTTATACCTTCAACGCACCCTCCAAATTATCTCTAACCCAGATGTATTATTTTTATATTCAGGAAAGAAGTGATATGAACTGTGTTAACCCTGTGTTTTGTTGACCTGCCTCCTCCTTATCTGGAAGGTGTTGTGTCCTTCCCACTGAGAAACCCCTGCACTGAGCCAGCCGGGCCGCACTCTAGAGCTGGTTGGTCCAGACCAGTTTTCCTCAGGCAAACTCCAGGCCACCAGGGGCGCTGCTGGGGCAAGTGAAGTGGGGAATTCAGAGGACTCTGTGGGTGAACGGGACCACAGCCTAAATCTGCAAGAGACACAACAGGAAAAAGCAGTCATAAAGTCTGTGGTGTTGTACCTGTGACCCAAGATATCATGGAAACAACCTTGTTTATTAAGTATCGTTGCCTGGGTGGAAAACTAATTGTGAAACATTTTCAAAGCAATTTTACTTTTTGTAAATGCATTATAAGTTCAGAGAAGATAGTAAAATGGTCTTTTAATAATTCCATTCTTGGTACCGTGTTGCAAGGAGTTCTTTCTAAAAATCCCAGCTCTTTTGAGTATGACTGATAATTAAAAGTCGTGCATATTCAAGGTGTATGTGCCCTTTGGTGATGGGATATATATTTACCTTACGGAATGATGGACACAATCAAGTTAATTAGCATATCTTGCATCTTGCACAGCTAAGATCTATTTCTTTCTTTCCTTTATTAGAGAGAAGGCTTATCTACCCTTTGGCAAATTTTAAGCACAGGATGTCACATTGTGAACTAAAGTCACATTGTTCTGCATCAAAACTCCAGGAACTCTCAATCTTGCTGAGGTGAAGTTTCACCCTTGAGGGACATCTCTCCCTGACCCCGCCCACTCTGCCCCTGGCATCTACCCTTCCGCTCTGCGTCTAAAGTCTGACTAGTTTAGACTCTGCAGAGAGCAGATGGGCTACAGCACTTGCATTCCTGCCTCAGGCTTGTTTCATTTAATGCAAAGTCCTTCAGTTCCATCCAGGAATGCTTCCTTCTTCAAGGCTATGCAGTATTCCACCATGCAGATGCAGCAAGTTTTTAAATTCACTTATATGTCCACTGTCACTTAGGCTGTTTCTGCAGCTTTCCTATTGTGACAAATGTTGAATTGCCTGTGGGCATGCAGATGTCTCTTCAGGATCCAGATTTCTTTCTTTTGGGTTCATGCCCAGAAGTGGGTCTTCTGGATCATAAGGTTGTTTTAACATAGCAGATATCACAGGCATTAGTTTAGATTTTTGAATGATGTGCACTTTTAAGAAATGGGTAAGATTTTTATTTAATATCAATTGGTAACTCAAAGGACAACTTTACATGTACAAAAGATCACTAACTCCTGTCTGAAATCTGTGTTTCTGGGTAACACATTGCAATTATCAAACTTGCTGATGTGGCCTAATCTAAAAATTCCACAAATATTTCTGATTTTGCTTTTCCTTTAATCACACACAGCCTATCAAAACACTTATCTGAAGCTGCCATGTGATCTCAGCTAGGTGAAGTAGCTGCTTTTTTCTTGTTCTTAAAAATAGAGTCACACGTGGTTGACAGGCAGGTCATTCAGCTTCCGGGCTATGGGTGCCTGGTTTTAAAGGGTGTTTTGTTTTCCCTACTTAAAAGGTACTATGGCATGGTCAAAATGGACTCGAAATCTCATAACATTTCCCTCAATTTAGAGAAACAACCAGTAGTAATTTGTAACACAATTAGATTTTGCATTAGCCACAAAATTTTAAAGATGATGCTTTATGAGTGAGATTGTGTTTGTAGAACAGAGATTTTGTTCACAGGGTGACTTTTTTTGCTTCTTTGGAAGCAGAGCAGCTGACCCAGGAATCTGTCTTCTACGAAGCAACTGGGAAAGCAGCCGCTGCTGCTTTTGCTGCTGCAGTTCAGTGTCTGCTCCAGAGACGCCCGGCTATGGGCTGAGGCCTGTCAGCTGGTCCCGCAGTTATCAGGTTCCTTCGCTTTTAAATTATGGAGTAGGTCATGGTGTCACCTGTGTGACCTGGACCCATTCCAGGTGTCTGGAGTCCTGTGGGTCTCACACTGGAAGAGGCCTGCCAGCTCTGCCTTCTCCCTAGCTGCTCAGGAAGGAGCGCCTCAGGAATCACAGCACCTCCACTTGAGACCACAGGTTTCCCATCATTGAAATGAATCCTCTGCAAAGTGATTCTCCTTAGTAAAATGTATCCATCCTCAGAAATCTTTGGTCAATAATAATGCAAGTATTTCATCATTTAAGGTAGAATACTTACTATCTTCCAGTGTCAGATGTTATTCATGATTCATGAGTCAATAGTGATCATTGAGCATGTGTGTTTCTGTGTGTGTGTGTAGACTGTGTTCTTTTCACTGCCATTTGGCTGTCACAGATATAAAAGTGGCCCCAAGTTCCACCATCTTTTTCCCACTTGGAGGGCGCCCAATTTGTGCCTGGCTTCCCTTCCCTTAAAGAGAGGTCTTTGTGGGGTCACAGTCGCAGCTAGATTCATGATTGTGTGACTAAGTCACAGGAAATGAGACCAGCATGCGCCTCCCGGGACCTGGCTTGAAGAGGAGAGCCCCCTGCCCCACTGCTCCACCTGCCATGTGTCTCAGAGTGGTGGTGTGCCACCTCCAACCAGGCAGGTACGACAATGCCCAGGGGCATCCGTGTAACTAACCAGAAACAGCCTGAGCCCCCGGGCTGTGCAGAGGACAGCCCCCACAGGGCGTCACCCCATGGGCAGATCTGGTTGCACACAGTGAGGAGAGTCTTCCTGCCCACAGTTCAAGGTTTAGCAGCAACGGCTTCTGCTCACGGAGCAGTGCGATTCTTACGCACTGGCTGGCTTAGTTTCCCACCTGCCCTACAAGGTGCGACATCTCTCCGTCATTCGCCCATACGGCGTGGAGCCCAGAGTCTAGCCCTGCTCTCCTGTCAGCCTCCTGTTCTGCAAGGCTGGTGGCGCGCTTCAGTTCTGACGGAGAGGCGCCCACTGCCACAGCCTCGCGGGGCCGAGGCCTCCTTGCACACACGAGCGCTCCGCCCGGCAGGGAGGGAAGAGAGTCAGGGTCGTGAGGTCGGGAGGACTAAGACCTCCTTGGACGGTCGCCTCTCCTGGACGGGGACTTAGGAAAGCTTCCCAGGTGAGGCCTGAAGCCTGCAGCACTTCCAGGTGTTCCGTGCCCAGCTTTCCCTTCTTGGTTGACGCCCATGACTCTGGAGACGCCCCTGAATACAGTCATCACTGTCACCATGTGACAGGCATTGCACGGGTTCGAGTTCCCACCCTAGAGCTGGGAGCCCCAAATCATGAACAGGGACGTTCCCAGTGTGTGGATGGTGACATCAAACTAGAACTTCAACTTCCAACCAGGGTTCTAAACGTGGTGGGGCCAGAGGAGCAGAAGAGAGCTTCAGAAGCCAGAGGAGTCAGCCTTACCGTGGAAGCCAGGTTCAGGCGAGTTCCACCTGCATTTGATTGACGCCATGGAGGTGGAACCCGTGAACTCAGAGGTGTGAGTGTGAGTGTGTGTACAGAGAAAGGTGACACTTGAATCTGAGTCATCGAAACTCTCCTGGTTCCAACCATGAAGCATGTCCGTGCTACATAGTGAAGGTGTGAGTAGCTAGAGTGGTGAATCTGACACAGCTTGATCACCGTATCTCCTGACCATTCCACGATGGCGGTATTCCACCCAACTCACGCTCGTTTCTCAGAGCAATGATTCACGTCATGACGCACGAGTGTGCTCTGTGGAAACACCCTGCTCACTGCTCAAGGGCGCCGAGCTTCGCAGTGTGGAGGTCGCAGGCAGAGGCCCGGCACGTGGTGTGCAGGCCCGTGTGCAGTGTGCGTGTGACGCCCGTCTTCACCCAGGCCACCATGTTGGTCCCGTCACCAGTGCTGACGAGGAGCTTGGGGTCCAGTGTGGAATTTAATCTCCTCTTGTGAATTGCAGGCTGGGAGCGTGTTTCTTCAGCAGCTGGTCCCCTGTTCATCACTGTCGCATGCAATGGACCGTCCTGGGGTGCCTGCGGCTGCTCACAGGACGGCACACGCAGGGCAGCACGTTCCTCTGCACCCACTGTTTCTTTTTTTTTTCCACAAAAGGAGCCAAGTGTAGGTTCCGAGTGATTTATTCCTCTCCTTTCAGATGTAATGCAGCGAACTTCCAAAGCATTAAAAGGAGGTTTTGGGTAAGAAGTAATGGAAGAATGATTTTCTCTAAAACACAGATCTTTCACATTTTAGGAATTTGTTTTCCTAATATTGCTTATTTATCTGCCCATCAGAAACAGTGGCAGGTACTTATATTTTGATGAAGCTTTTAAGAAAATATGCCAGTTTGGGACCAGAAAAAATGACAAGCAGGGGAAAATAAGTTCTGTATTTATCCAAAAATGATTTTATATTTATTTGTGTTTTTCTCCAAAGCAGAATATTACAACCTACCAACTTGTTCCAAATATAAGATGCAATTCTTCATCCAGGGTAAAAACTTTCACTTGTGTCTGCTGCCTTAACCCACAAGATCCAGTGGCTCTTGGAAAGACTGCTGCTGTCTGAAACGCTCTCTCTTAATTTTTCTTCAAAAGGACTGTGTTACTTTTGGTCTTTTGCTCCCCAAATTTCATCTGTGTGACATAACCCCTGGCACTAATGAGGTCCAGGAGGAGATTCTGTGCGTCTGTAGGTGACGAAGGATGGAAAAGGAGACCTTTAGAGGACAAGAGGGGAGCAAGCTGAGAAGGGCCTGATCAGAAAGGGTCGTCTGTGGAAAGTGAAGCTCCCAAGGACAGGGAGAGGGAAAGAGCCAGCAGGGGCTTGGACCTCACAGAAGGAGGGTGACAAGGGACCGTGCCAATGCCTACCGCACAGATCCGTAGCTCTGGCTGAACGTGAGCTCCACAGCACGGTGGTCCACAGTGACACCCAGGAGCAGGGAGAAGAACTGGACACTGCTTCACGCCTGGGCTCCAGAGAAAGAAGGGGCGGCCACAGTCTGCGCTGAGTGAGAAGGCAGAGGGAGAGCCCTCGGGCGGGCGAGGTGGTCCGCCAAGAAGCAGGAGGGGACTTTCAGAGCAGGGTGTTTTCAAGTGGAGAACTTTCTGGAAATGTAGCTGTTTCCAAAATTCCTCAAGAAATAGAAAAACCAAAAATCTCAGCAGTTAAAATGAAGACAGAGGAGTATTCCCAAAGGACTGAGGATTAAATCTTAGAGTAACATATAAAATTTATTTTTTGCCAACAAATATGGTGTATCTCAGGAGTGCAGAACCTAACATCAGTAAGACCCATCAGTGAAAGAATGAAGCAGATCAGATGACATGATGGTCATACACAGAGGACTTAAAATCCAGCACATCCCTTGTTTAAAAATCCTCACGAATGCAAAATCAGAAGCAGAACAGCAAAAACCTGAGTGGTGTAGGAAGTTCCTGCCGCTCATCGGGACGGCCCACCCGAAGGAAGCCAGTACCACATCCCCTTGGTGTGGGACACAGCAGAAATGCCCTCCTGGCCTAGAAGATTGAATTGTGCCCTGGCGGTGCCCTCAATCCAGGGAGAAGTGGCAAACAGCAGGGACGGGGTGGGTAGGGCATGAAAGGCAGCCACCATCTGCAGAAGGCACAGGTGACTTCCGGGACACTCAATGCTCAGGAAAGCACTGGCTTCTCCAGCTATGACATTCTTGAAAGCACCTCTTGAAAGAACGGAACTTTAGAGTGCGTAGAAGGAAACGGGGGGTATGAGAAATGGCGGTGAGACGGGCATCATGACCCTATGTACATGCATGATCACACAAATGGTGTGAATCTACGTGGCGCACGACCATCGAACATGATGGACCCCATTTGTTAATAAATAAAGAAATCAAAATGCAGTCTGTAAAAAGTAAAAAATAAATAAATGATTTAAAAAATAATAAAAGAAAGAACGGTTTTCTGCTCCCTGCTGCTTACATCAGTTCAGACGATCTGGCGCCTTCAGTTCTGAATTTAGACCCCTGGTGTTTAGGGCGTAAAACCCCAGGAGGAGCAGGGGCCAGGGGACATCCTCACCAGAGGGCCTGGAGGGGCCGTGCTGTGAACACCCAACTGGTCATATGCTTCGGTGCCCGTGCAGAGACATCTCATCTTCCTCTGGAGACAGTATGAGGTAACATTTTTGGTTTGGCAGTCATGGTGAGCTATTTACCCATGTCAAGGTGAACTGTGACTCACGCGCTTCTTCTCCGTCCCCCACTTCCCGCTGTCAAGTTCCGGGCCCTTTGCCGTTCACAGTCTGCCTTCTCTCTTACGCGTGGTACTCTGTTGCTCCGGATGTTGGAGTTGGCTGCGGGACTTGCTTTGATCCATGCTAGAAAAGATGGCGTGAGCCCAAGGTTTTCAAAAGACTGGCTCGTGGTTGCCTACCCAAGCCTTGGTGCTTCTGCTGTCACCCTGAAAGGAACATGGCCACAGAGGGCAGCAGCTTGGCCCACGCACTCAGGATGGATGGCCTACGGCAAGCTTCATCCTCAGACACCTGCTGAAAATGAGCATCCCGCTTCCAAGCCAGACCAGTTACACCTAGGACGCTTCTCTTACTCTGAGTGTGTCACCGCGTCTACGTTTGCCAGTCAGCAACCTACCTCTCCCAATCCCACAGACACCTCACTCCTTCTGGGTCCTAGTAAGGGGCACGTGTAGTGAGGGGCATCTGGGCAGGGGACACAGCTCCAGCCTCGACGGGGAGTAGATGACTTTCCATGAGTAGACGGAGAGAGGACGTCTGCAGATTCCCTTTCGTGAGCATGTTCCACATGGAGAGCTGTGTCATGACAGGCTAGGACGGAGACTGCCTCCACCCCTGTGGCATCTTTTGCTCTATTGAGCAGGACGTGAGATGTGAACCCAGTGGCCAGAGCTGAACTGCTCAGAACACCAAATGTGACCAGGCCTGCTTCTCCTCCCTTCCCTCGAAGCTCTTCGCTTCATTTTCTCTAAATAAATGTCCATTTTTATTTTCAAATACTCTCTCTGCTCCTTTGCCTGCTGTCCTCTGCCGTGATTGCCTCTGGCTCCTGCAGGTTAGAGCCGGAAGAGAGGAGCGGGACAGACGAGGTCTGATCTGTCTGACCAGAAGGAAAGGCCCTGTGAGCCCCTGCAGTTCTCCCTGAAACCGTCCACGGCTCCCTGGGGGAGCTCCACGCTGTCCTTCTCAGCAGAGGCGGAGTTCTCTCAGGTGTCCCGAGAAATCCCTGTGCTCCGTCACAGTGCAGGCTGGTCAACACCCGGTCTCTGGATCCACAGGCGACTCCAGCGACAGCAGCCTGAGGCCTCCTCCTCCTCCTGCAGCAAAGCATTTCCTTCCCACGGGGAGACTGGGTGACCTGCTGCCGCCATTAGCATCTCTAGAAGGGGGCGTAGAACACCGCCGGGGCTCCCACGAACTCCGGGGACCCCGAGTCAGTCACCCTGGGGCTGCCCCCAAGTCTGGAGCAGCTGCCTCCCGTTCCCACCCACCTTCCCTTGGAGACTAGCCACTGCCTGCCGTGTTTGCCAGAGGAACTTCCTACCGTGGCATTTGATTGAGGACCCTCTCTGGACACACGGGCCCACTCTGTCTCTGCCAGAAAATGGACACCTCCGCCCCTGAGAGCTGTCCTCAGAGAGCACCTGAGAGGAAAGGGTAGGGGAGGACCCGAGTTCCTGCTCGCCACCCTCTGGGCTCCCAGCTCCACATCCTGCGCTTTCCCAGCTCTCAGCCGACGGCCCCGGGGCAACAGGCGGGCAGTGCTCCCCTCCCTGCCTCGCTCCCCATCACTGCTTTCTGATGACGTCCACCAGAGAAAGGAACTCGTCCCCACCTCTGTCTGCTCCTAGGGGATGGTGAGCAGAGAAGACCACGTCCTGCACTCAGCTCACTTTGAGGAACAGCATGGACACTCCCCCAGAGTGGAATTAAAGTGCACAGGTAACTTTCCAAAGGTGTGCTCCCCTTAATGTCTGCCGAGCACTTGGACTTGTCGCCTTGTGAGCTTGGTCCATCATCACAACCGTCATTGACAGTCTTTACAAGTGGCTTCCTGTCACCCCACTTTGGAGAATGTACATCCTTCTTACCCACCATTCATTTAAGCCAAAAAAACTGTCCCTTTATTCAGCCTCGTTTGGGGGATAAGAATTGAATAGAAACACTCGATGCTCAAAGTTGACTTCATTTGCAAACACACACACACAAACACACACACACACACACACACACAGAGTTCAGGCCCACGGCCATTCCCAGTGTGATCTCCTGCTATGGGGTAACTACCGGCATGTTTCTCAGAAACTCTTCGTTCTCAGTCTTGGCGCTCCCGGGCATGCAAGCTTGAACTGTCATCTGCAAGTTGAATTAGAAATACCGACAGCGGACAGCCTGCACATACAGACTGGCAATGACCAGATTTAGTGGATATTAATATTTCATAAGGAGACTTAATCTATTTCATTACATTTTACATTAGTTGTTCTAGTAAATCTTTTCCTACCAGCAGTAGTGATGAATCTAATAGCCTTTATAAATAATTGGTCAATACCAAATGTGTCATAAATTTACCCCAACTTTGGAAAGAGTCCCAGTAGTTACTTTTGTGTTTTATTCTTGTAAATGATTCATAACTCACAACCAATCCCGGTTTAAAATGTGACGGATATTTGTGTCGAAAGACAAGTTTCGTTTGAGTGCAAAAAATGCTTAATTCCCTCTGAGTACCGATATTGGGAATGCTAAGTTTAGCAAGCGCTTCTCTAGTGTCAGAACATTGCTACAAACAATTTTATGAAAGACTCAATAGTGGGAAAGTCCAAGAGTAGGAAAAATAAGTGAAATGTGAATTAGCCTAACAGAAAACTTCAGGAATTTTTAATGCTTAATTGGAAACAGGGACACAGACACCAAGGTTTCTGTTTGAATTTTGTAAATGTTGGCAGTATATGCCTTAAAATAATAATATTTTGATTTGAAAACATAAGTTTATATTCTGCATTCATGTAGGTCAAGCAGAAGCTAGTGATTTGTTTTAATCGGTTAAATTTCTGGGTACGACTCTCCGATAAATGGGCTATATCAACTTCCGGTCCTTTCAGTCTCAGGGGAGGGTTGAGTCACATGCCAGGCGGCCAGAGGCACTCTGAACGTTTTTCAGCTCGGAGGTAGGCTGCACGGGACTTTCCTTCTGGGGCCTTAACTTCCTTAAAGGCATGTAAGGATGTCTTAAAAGTACTTGGCCTTCTGGTTAGCTCAAAGGAAAGCATTTACTGAAGCTTCAGAGAAGGTAGAATTGCTTTCTTGGGGAAGCATTCGGCAGCAAGGTCGATATTCCTCTCTAGACTCCGGGAGGCTGACTGGAGGCTATCATGTTTGGAGGAACCCTGCTATTTAGCAATTGAGAGCTGTGGGGAAGCAGCCAGAAAATGCTTCCGTGGGTCACTGGAGCAAACAACACTGAGCTCTCCTAATACTTTCATGATTGGAAATACTGGCTGTTCTCCTCAATTAATGCTCAGACCCCAGAAGCGACGTCCTTTCTAAGAACATAAAAGCAATGCCAACCCAGGAGTAGGCCCCTGCACAGCTCCCCGTCACCCAGCTAGTGCTTACACGCACAGCTGCTCCGGCCACACTCGGTTTATTTTGAAGAGTGTCATCCCGTGTAGAGACGCTGGACTGTCTAATCAGGGCAGCTCGCAGGTGTGCTGACGCTCGAGTAACTGACAAGGCAGAATCCACTGGAGGGATGGAGGCATCTGCCATGAACCTGGGTTGCTGTGATGGGTGCCAAGGCAGGTGTCTGGCAGGTGTGTGTGAACCTGGGAGCCGTGCGGGCCGTGGAACTGACACAGCCCAGCCTGTGACATGGCATCTCAGGGCAGGAGTGCAGCGCTGGAGACTGAGCCCTCAGTCCTTTGCTTACTGGCTATCTGACCAGTGCCCTGTGCTTTTGACCCACCTGTGTGGTGGATGGAGATGTGCACTGCTTTTACAGTGTCCCTGTGGAAAGATGTTCCTTTGTCACCTGAGATCAGCCTGCCTCCGGAGGGGTAAGGAAGCCTCCCTTCAAGACTGTGAGACTGGCGAGGGTCCAGGTTCTGTGATCTCCTGGGTCTGCGAGCTTGTGCTTGGTTACAGCTGTGGTTTGCCAGGGAAAACAATCACACCGTATTTCCAGATTCACCCGACGGGTGGAAGCCCAGTCTTTTGACTGATATTGGCCATGATTTATACGTGCATTTTTCTATCAAAACGTACAGAGCAGATCTAGGGAAGTAGAGAGGTTTATTCATGGGGAAGAGTGAAAACAGGATGATTGAAGGATGGTAGAAGCTGTGGTTCATTGGATGCTCACATTTTTTAAGTCAGTACTTTCACATATATGTAAGTGATATGCTGTTTGTGTCACATTTTGTTATATCCATACAATGGAATATTATTCAGCCCTGAAAGGAGTGAAGAGTTGATATCTGTAGCAACATGAATGAATCCTAAGAGCACTAAGTTGAGCTCAGACCAGAAACTAAAGAAAACATAATGTATAGGTCTCTTCGTGTGCAATGTCTAGGCGGATCCATCCTCAGATGCAGAATGCAGACTGAAGTCTGTAGGAACTGGAATGTGAGGGAATTGGAGAGAAACTGCTCAATGGCTGAAGAGTTTACTCCGGAAGATGAAAGCATTTTAACACTAGACGGCAGTGGTGGGCTCCCCGCGCGGTGGATATCCTAAAGACCACGGCATGGCTCACTCTTTTGGTGGTTAACTTGGTCGCCAACCAGAAGGACTGAGGGATGCCTAAGAAGTTGGTAGGTTGATAGAAAGAGGGTGCCTCCCGAGAAGACTAGTGTGGGGGTCAGCAATCGAATGGGGAAGACCCCTGAATGTGAGTGGCACCATCTGATAGGCCGGGGGCCTGTGTGGAATTGGGGGTGGCTTGCAGGCACACGCTCACCCTTCCAGGGCAGGCAGGGCCTTCATACCGTGGTCACGTGTGCTCATCAGACTCCAGGTTGGTGGGCTTTGAATGTGGGGGCTTCCGGGCCTTCAACCTCTAACTGGGGCTCCACATTGGCCCCTCTCTTATTCTAAGTCTACCAGCTTCTTAGTCTGAGAAGCTACCAATATTCCTGTCTCTCCGGCCACCAGCCACTCTAGGACCTTCCAGCCTCTGATCACGTAAGACAATCTAACAAATCCCTTCCTAAAATTGTACATTCTCTGTTCCTTCTGTGTCTCTGGAGATTCTTAACGCACTTCAGAATGGTTAGCTGTGTGTCCTGGGAACTTCTGTTCAATACACTGTCAGAGATGACATTTGGGGATGGGTTTTTCTTCTGAAGTTGCACCAACAGTGTGGCGTCCTGTCAACCTGCATTCCCTGCATTTTACAGACTTCAGAGAAGGTCGCACACACGGTCAGCATTCAGGGCCACAGAGAAGCCCTGGAGGGCCCGATGCCATGCAGCCTCCTGGATTGCAGCTCCAAGGCCCAGGGGAAACCAACGGGTCGGGAATGGAGGCCAATATACTGAGCTCCACCGGAGAGAAGCGAGGTCGAGTGTGCAGAGTTCGAATGCAGAGACACGCTCCGGGCCTCCAGGGAAGGCCAGATGTGACGCTGAAGTCCTCGGAAAAGATGGGAAGGCGTGTGGGTGCAAATGGGGAGGGTCCACGTGCAGGAGAGTCAGAAGAGGACGTGAGAGACTCAGGCAGACCTAGAGGAAAGGTAAGGGCGTGCGTTCAGTGAAGCCCAGCATGCGCCACGTCCTCAAGCTGATCTGAACCTGCCTGACCTGGGTTGAAAGGGCCGACCTTAAACCTGTTTGCACTAGGATTATAAAAGTCGATTAAAGGGCAAACACATAACAATACGATGCACGTTTACCTCAGGCACCTTATTTTAACTGAGGCTGTGTAAGTGGGCCCCCTTCCCCAGTCCTGTCCCGGAGGGCTTTGGCAATCACAGTGCCCACATCGCATGGCCAGTGCCCTACTCTAGGATGACACCCCAAAGGCCTGCTGCCTGTGCACACGGGCAGTCTAGAGAGGGAGGTGGATCCCCTCAATGAGAGGGGGATGAGTGGCATTGGAGAAATGCTTCTGGTCCCTCCGATTGGAAAATTCCAAAATGTGCTCCGCAGAGTTTCAGAAAACCCGGCTGCACCACCAAACATCAAGGCGTGCCTGGCGATGCCGCTTCCCCAGGCGCCTACTCTGTCCTCGGATGGCTTCACCTTCACCCCTGGAGTCTCCAGCCGCAGCCGGCCTGTCTCAGCCTCCAGATCAGGGCCTGGGCCGGGACGAGGAGCAGGCAATTCTCTGGGAGAGCGACTGGTAGAGGGAGCTGGATTTTTCTTGCGTCCGGAATGTCTGTAGCTCACCACCTCTGCAGCCGTCAGCAGACACCGGGATCAGCCGGAGCAGGGGTTTCTTCTCCATCATTCACATCTGTTTCTGAGAGTGAGCTTCCTTTACTCCAAAGCTTGTAGGCTTTTCTTCCAATCACTGACATTCATCAAGGCTTTCCTAAGCATCCCACACAGTTTTCCTGGAAATCACATCTTCATTCCTTCCACGCTCACCTTTCTTTGTATCAAATTATATTTAACGCTATGACCCAATCACATGAACAAGTGTGCAATCCAAATTGCTGTCTGTTAAAAAAGTGTGCAAGAGTGTGGGAGCAAACGTAGGATTGGTTGATAGTCAGGATCATTTTTAGAGGGTTAGTAAGGAGGTCAGTCTAGCTGCTGAGGGTCTAGTTAATGATGACTGAATTACGGAAAAGGGGATGGAATAAAAATCAGCATGAGAGCTAAGAGCTAGAGTCAAGAAGTATGTTTAATTTTTATACTATAATTGATATGGATTTAATATGTAATAACTGATATACATTTAATATGTAATGTGTGTATATATTTGTAGGTATGTATACACATGCATACATAGAGAAATCTCTGAACATCTAAAATGATTTTATGTGATCACATCTCATGTGCTATTCACATATTAAGTCTCAAAATTTCACTGGTCACATTAGAGACATGGATATTCAGGCCCAATCTGTGCTAGGTTCTGCGGAGTCTGGGAAAAATGAATTAGGTTAAATCTGCAGCCCATTTTATACAACCATGCAAACACTTCGGGCGACTCTGGCCCAGGGCATGGAGCTGAGATGACACGGTGTTAGCAGAGGATGCAGCTCACTGGGCGGTTTAATTATACAGGAGGAAACTGTGCACAGTTCCTTTTCAAAGTGAGCTATCAAGAATCATTTAACTGTCTGGACAGATATGCCAATGCAGAGTGAAACCGTGCTTAGCAATGAGAGAGAAAAAAATGGAAATTTGTCAGCCTTTGTCTTTTATTATAAAACCAAACCTACTGAGCAATATCACATGCACTTTTCCAGCTCAGATTTTCAGTTAAATGTGTGCAGGGAGAGAGAAGAAAAGGTTTTTCTGGTTTATTTACTGACAATATTTATTCCTACCATTCTCTCTCTTTCTCTAGGGTCTTATTTGTAGTAGAATATTCATGTTAGAAATGAGAATGGTGAAGGAATAAAGCATAAAAGTTCTAACTTAGGTTCTTGGACATTTACTTAGTTAAATTATATCGCTGATAAAAAAAAAATAACTGCAACAGAAAGCTTCAGTTCCTTCTAGCAATTGACTTTAATCAATTTGGCTTCAATTTAGGTCATGATGAAAAAGCAATTGATGGTAACTCATTAGTATTGACAAAATAATTGTTGTCATGCTTGGAAGTGCTATCGGGATGTGGGACTATGTCACGCAATGTGAGCAGGGTCAGTGGTGTTAATGAGCTAACCAATACACTGGAGCCAATTGGACTCGGATATCGATGGGAAAGGACTGTGCTTTGATTTAAGAACGGGGTGAGGTGATGGCGGGTGTGGGCAATGCCGTTTCTCTTCCTTGTGTCTTGTGCCTTTTCCCCTTTCCTTCGAGCACCCCGATTCATTTTACTGTCTGTGGACATTTAACAGAGCCCCTACTCTCCAGTGCTGGAAAAGTGGGTGAAAAGCTCTAACTCTACTGATGAGCTGTTTCCTGAGCAGACAGGCAAGCACTCTGACTGAGCTGCATCCTCTGCAAGGTGCTGCTCTCTTCCGGGTGGTGCTTCACGAGAGCCCACCGTTACGCTCCTGATCCCTGCTTACCTTCTGGGTCAATATATCCAGCCACCTGCTGATCCCCAGTGTCCATCTGATAAATTACCCAATAAGAAATCTTTCGTTTAAATTGAAACATATTGTTTTTACTTGCATGCCAACTAAGAATTCCATTTAATGCAACACACATTTCAAAATTTAAAGCTTTTAAAAATGGATGCACTCAGCCACTCTGGAAATCAGTATGCAGATTCCTTAGAAAACTTGGAATGGAGCCACCATTTGACCCAGCTATCCCACTCCTTGGCCTATACCCAAAGGACTTAAAATCAGCATACTACAGTGACACAGCCACATCAATGTTTATATCGGCTCAATTCACAATAGCTAGATTGTGGAACCAACCTTCAATTGATGATTGGATAAAGAAACTGTGGTATATATACACAATGGATTATTATTCAGCCATAAAGAAGAATAAAATTATGGCATTTGCAGGTAAAAGAATGGAGTTGGAGAATATCATGCTTAGTGAAATAAGCCAATCCCAAAAAACCAAAGGTTGAATGATTTCTCTGATAAGTGGATGATGTTACATAATGTAGCAGGGAGGAGGTAAGGGAAGAATGGAGGAAGAATGGAGGAAAATGAGGGGTGGGGAGTAGGAAAGATAATAGAATGAGACAGACATCATTACCCTGTGTACACGTATGATTACACAATTGGTATGACTCTACTTCGTGTACAACCAAAGAAACGATAGTTGTAGCCCATTTGTGTACAATGAATCAAAATAAAAAAAATGGATGCACCTATTTGATATAGGACAGATGAGGCTGGACACCTGAGGAATTTTCAGGTAGCAGGTTTATTGACTGCAGGATGCAGAGGGGCTATTGCCTCAATTTCTCTGGACCTAGAATCTGGAAGTTCTTGGAACTTTATAACCAAAGTGGTGGGGAGGGGTACTTAGAAGTTTACATTTTTGTAGGAATCTACAGAAAAGTATTCTTTTTCTTGAGTTCACAGAAAGTGCTTTTTGTCCATTCTTTTAGATTAGTCAGGGGTTTTACAACAAAAGCAGAAGTGACATCATCAAGTCTGCAGCCAAATGTAGTCTTTGCAAGACAGAGTAACTTAGTCCTCACAGGAAATAGGAAGTTCGATCCCACATTGAGTTTTTTGTAGAAATTTTTGCTGATATTCTGTTATAAAGCTATGAAAACTGTAAGCTGACAGGATTTGTCAAAGAAAAGTTGTTAAGATAGGCTAAGAGAATCTGTACAATAAAAATCAAAGTCTTCATTCAAAAAAAAGGAAGAAGAAGAAGGAGATATTGTTACAAACATGGTGTGGGTTTCTGCTTGATTATGGTAAGGGTCTTCTGGGTGAGGGTCTACCCTATATTGAGTATGAGAGAGCTCCTGGGTATTCTTAAGCATATGCGAAATGTGCGGTTCCAAAACCAATAATTTTTCCCCAAATATCTCATGTAGAAATTGTCCCTCTCTGGGTAATATAAATCACACAACTACTGCTGGGAAGTGCTCCACAGGTCCAGGGACTAGAGGAATCCGTGTGGTCTAGGAAGGTTTCATCAAAGAAGAAACGGGAGAGAAATTTCATACTGAAACACAAGCCATACTGGCTAATTACATATCTTTAAACATTTAAAATAAGACCTTGTTATATGCGACATATCACATAAACTTCACGACACAAACTAGATAGTGCACTGAACAGAAAACAAAGTCTGAGCCAAGACGCGAGAGTCAGTCCATCCGTGCCGTGCAGACCGTCCTGCCCTCTGAAAACCGAATTCCACCACGGCTTCGAGTTGTGCTGTCCCTGAACCTGGCTGGCCAGGCCTCTTTATGAATGCAGGGACTGCGTAATTGGTGCTCACAGCAGAATGAGAGCAGAAGTGACTTGTATCGTATTGAAGAGGAAGCTCAGCATGCAGAGGTGCCCGGCTTGCTAACCCTCTCCTCCCGCTGGCAAGCAGGTGAACCCAGGCTGCTGGAAGCCACATGTCGAAGGTATCAGAGTGTCAAAACAGAAAGTGCTCATTTCTAACTACCATTTGCAGAGGGTCACGTTTGACCAGGACAACGGATTTGGTATTAGGAATCAGGGAAATAAATTTCTACCCATTTGAACTAGGATATATTTCGGGGTGTGTTTGTTACAGCTGTCAGCGCTAGCTTAAACCACACAACACACATACACACAGGTACAGCCCCATAGACTTTTCTGTGTTTTTATGACTTCTTAGGTCTGGAGACACAGTTTTCTTTCATTCACTCAACAAGCGGTTCTGGAAACCTACTATGAGCTAGATACTCTGCCAAGGGCTGTGGACAAACTTTAGCATTTGACCTCCTAAATGTCCTCATTCTGCATTATGTTCATATCCAGATCTCTTAATAATTTTAAAGATGATTGACCACTGAAGAGAGTACATGTGATTAGTATATTCATGTTCATTACATTAGAAATTAAAACTAGGATTTTCTTATGTAAAAAATCACTTAAAGTAGTGATTTAAGTCCATTACTCGTTAACATATTTTATGAAATTAATTATATTTTCCAATCCAAAATTTATTGAGAGAGAAAGGAATATTTAAGGCTTTGCCAACATCACCAACATCTAGCTTTATAAGTCAGCTGGGTTCTCAGCTCTGCCTCTGCAGTCACTGTGTGATAGTATGTTGTTTTGATTGAAATTTATGCAACACACGCAGGCTTACTCAGATATGCAATAGTTGGAAAAATGGAATGATTTGAAAAATCTTTTCAGTAAAAGTCAAAATTCTTTTTTGATACCGCACTGCAAATCCACAAGTGGCAGTTTCTTAAACACCAGGAGGATTACAGAATTTGAAGGCACATCACTGCACATCCACACTCTGCCATGTTGAAAACCTTCGGTTTCTTGCATGTTGAATAGCTCTTTTAATGCTTGGTGATTCTGCAACACCACACGGTACTCATTTGGAAGATGCTTAGAAGGCAGAACATTCGCTTTTCATTATATGTCCCCGAGCCAGCTCGTCCAGAGCACCACTTACCCCATCAGCATGGTTTCTGAGCACTGAGGAGCTCTCAAGCTGGCAGGATCCGTGCAACACTTCTGAGGTTCTCGGTCTTACTTGAAAACTTAAATTTTATCCTGGGTGGCAAATACTGCCAATTGTTTCCTTTGAAGTGACAAACTGGATCCATTTTTGAGATAATGTATGCCAAACATCAAACTCAGAATAACTCTGTTTGTCAGCTGATCTTTCGAGCAGACAAAAGGAGTTTCCGGGGGGTGTTGGGTGGCAGCTGCCTTAGCTCAACTCATCAGAATTCAAATACTAACAAAACGGATTCTTCCAGATCACCGTGGCTCCGTAGGCAGCAGTGGTGCTTTGTGCGAACGTCTCAGGTCCTGCAGGGAGTATTTAGAGACGTGTCTTCAAGTTGAGATTTGGTAACATCAGGAATGCAAGGGTGCCCACCAGTGCACACACTCTCCATGCCCAGGGTCCCACAGCTTCACCCCCGCTGCCCTCTGCCTTCAGACGTGGTCCCGGATGAACCATGGCTCAGGATTTCAAAAACGTGTTTCAACGCTACTCTTGCTTTTTGTCAAACAATCACGTGAAGAACTTGGAAGGTCACGGGGTGCTTGCCCAGATAAAAATAGCAGAACAGCAAAGCCAACCACGTGAGCAGATCTGTGCAATTTTAATGAAGCGTGATTCTGGGCATAGGGTCATAACTGGTGTTCACGTTGGCAGCTGAATCTTTGAAACGAGGTAATGCATCATGGGAAAGCGGCGGTTCTGTGTTCCTTGAGCTCGACTCTCACCCGGCACACGTCCAGCATGTTAAGGTGCAGAGCGGTGGTATTCTCTGCCCGTGTGCGCACCTCCCGGGTAATGCAACGCCATCATTTATCTATCGCCGGGTCAATGCTTTTCCTCTCCATCTAATTTAGAAAACACAACAAGACCTTTGACTTTCAACTAGCACATAATACCTACATTAAAATGTCCAATTTCTTGTTTAAACGCTGAAAGATTAGTTACAACATGATGCTGAACTATGAGAGCATATTATTATTTGACATGTTCTGTGAATAAGAAGCAAGAAATTAAGACTTACTAAAATATAGGAAAGTGATATTTTGTTACATATTTTTCCTCAAAGTTCCATGTAGATTTTTTAAAGTTGATTTCTCTCTTTCATGAGCTAGAGAACTATTTCCATCAGTCACTGTATTGTTTTCCAGCATTTTATGTAGATAAGGTTGCTTTAGTTTGTGGAAATCAGTCTTCACATATTCCTTTTGAAAACCAACTATCCATCTTCAAATATAAAAATATTACACTGTGAATACTATTGATATTCTACAATAAAAGTCTATTAGATCATAAAATCATAACATTCTGAAAAAATAAAAACAGAAGTTTCTGAAAACAGAATATTTCACAGCAAGACAATAGCGTGAGAGATTCAAGGAAACCTCTGTGCTTTTCAAATAGCGTTTTATTGAACTTAAGGAGGCTGTGGAGGTTAGCAGGCAGAGCTGAAGATGGCCGTATGTTAGCCTGATTTCCATCACTGTGACCAAAACATGCAACGAGAACAAATTAGAGGAGAAAAAGTTTATTGTGGGGTCATGCTCTCAGAGATTCAGCCCACGGTTGGCTGGAATCCATTGATCTGGGTCAGAGGTGAGGCAAAACATCATGGTGGAAAGGGGTGGGAGAAAAGCCACTGGGAAGGGGAGAGAGAGAGAGAGAGAGAGAGAGAGAGAGAGAGAGAGAGAGAGAGAGAGAGAGAGAGAGAGAGACTAAAGAGCCAGGGACTAAATGTAAACCCCAGAGGTACAGCCCCGTGACCCACTTCCTGGAGCCACTTCCTACCTGCCTGCAGGTAGCACCCAGTCAATCCATATCAGTAGTTTAACCCACTGATGAGGCGGCCGTCCGCATAATCGAATCAATCATTCACCTCTGAGCTTCAGCACTGGGTACCATGTTTCCCACACCCCATCTTTTGGGGGACACTTCACACCAAGTCACAACAGGTAGTAAACTTCATTGAAGTTCTGAAAGCTGGCTGACTGATTCTCTGGGATGCAGACTTGCTGCCGACAGTCGGCCTTGGGGCAGTGTGGAAAGAGGCCACTCACCTGTCCTTCAGAGAACTGACACCGTCACCAGCTACGTGAACCCAGAAAACTGCCCTGGGCGCTCGTAAGAGACTGAGTGGCAAAGTTCCAACGCCTGAGGGCCATCATGCGCGGTGTGTCTGTCTCCCTGAGCTCCTTCAGAGAATACGTAAACATGCTCCCCTGCATTGATAGAGCGTCTCTTTTGTCACATCCAATAACCTAATTCTCACAATAATCCTGAATTCTTGAAAATATTTGAAGCAGGGGAGATAAACATCTCCTAGGAGTAAATTCGAGGCCCGAAACTAGCCCAGGGCTACGTATCTGCGCAAGTCAGGACTAAACAGCCAAGTTTCAGAGTCCAGGCCCAGCAGCAGCCCCTCAGACCACTTTTCCTCCCAGCTTGTCGCATCCCCTGGGTGTCCCACACGTGTGCAGGGACAGCAGGGGTCAAATCAGAACAGAGGTGGAGCAGCAAGCCAAGTGCCACTCAATGAGCAGCACAAACCCCAACTCAGCAAGGACTCTGGCGTCCATGTCCGCCCACACCTGGAAGCAGCCACCTCGCCCTCCTCCGACCCGCTCAGAGCTGAGGGTGGTCTCCGGACCTTGGGGCCTTTCCTCACCCTGCTCTCCTCCCTCTGCAGCGGTCGCCCTGGCCCTCAGGCCCCTCCTGCCACAGGTGCGCGTCCCACTCCATCTGAGAAGACGGGTCTCAGAGAATAAGGCCCAGAGGACGCATGTCTTAAAGACCCTCTTGCCACATCCGTCTGCTGTTGCCGCCTCCTCAAAGAACCAGGAGGACACACGTCCAGTCCGCCACTCAGCGCAGACTCACTTCCTTTATAGGGAAGGTCAGAGTGGCTGTGGAGGAACGGGTTCAACAGTGGAACCCCTCCAACGACGGGACGGCGGCAGCCCCTGAAGAAGAGGGACGCCACTCGGAGACACCACCCGAGTGCTGCTGTGGGCAAGGCTGGCTGGCAAAGAAAGCCCTGGAAGCTTCACCGCGGGGCTAGGGAGCTGCGGGACCATCCCAGGCTTCGGATGCCAGCGTCTTTAGTTTAAGGAACAACACTGTAAGGAGGCCGTTGTACTGAAACTGAAAAATTGAATTGAACCAAGTAACTCCCTCTGCTGAATTGGGTAAGAACACTGGAAAGACAGCTTCTTTCAACAGAGGAGACTGCCACGGTGCTCTGTCACTGGTGTCAATTGGTGTCAATTTCCACTGTTGAGTGTGTGTGTGTGTGTGTGTGTGTGTGTGTGTGTTGTACATGGAAGGCTTGGGGACAGCCTCCGTCACCTCCCCCACAGCCCGAGGGTAGACCTTGAATTAACTGGCAAAACCCTGAAGCGGTAAGCAACAGCTGGGCCAGCAAGTCAGCAGGACCAGAGAGGAGACTCAGTTGATGGGAGACGAAAATGGGTGTAAACAGCGGCAAATAAGTCAGGGTTGCCCTGGAGAATTTAAAGAGGGCAAGGCCATTAAGTCAAGAGTGGCAGAACACTGCAGGTGGAAAGGAGTGACTGTATCCTTTGAAGTTTTGTCCTTCACACTGTCTACACAGCGAAATTCAAATGAAATCTCCACAAGATGTTTCCCAAAGGTTGATGCTTAAAGACTCCCAGGACCCACAAAGATGGGGCAGTGAAGAATTACCTGGAAGTGGGTCAGGAGAGAGACAGGCAGAATAAGAACAGGATTAAAACAACACACCTTCAATGATATAACCAAGAAGGATAAGCCAATAACGGTACCACAAAACGGCCTTTGCTTATGATCATGGTTCTCAACAACACACACACACCCACACACACACCATCACATATGCCCACACACGCATGATCATATGTTCATCATATTCTAAGCTTAAGGGGGGATAAATTAAGCACAGTTTATAAGAAACCCATACACATGATTGAAATAAAATATTGTTAAAAAAGAAATTATCAATCTTTAAATATATTTCATATATATGAACACTTAACACATCTGTATTTTAATTGCACAATTAATTTAATATTGAAAGAGACATGCTTAAAAAACACATGGATGCAACATGTCAGCGTGGGGTACAGGAGCACCCCAGCTTTCTTCTGACGCTGCTCACTTTATCCCCTGTCCCGCATTCCACACAGTGGGCTCTCATTGTGTAGGCTGTGGTCAGTGGCTCAGGTGCACAAAGACACTGGACAGCTCTGGACAGTTCAACGGTGCTGGCCAGCACAGGAGAACTGACCCATGAATTCAGCTCCACTTTCAGGGAAGATTTTAGGGGACATAACTGCAAGAATAGAAGCCACCATGCCAAGAAGCCATAATCCAGTGATCCCTCTGCGACTCTGTCAACCAAGGCCATCCTGACGTTCCCCAGGATCACCCGGGACCCGAGGAGATGCGTGTGGAGAGGTGCGCGAAGGGCTGTTGTCTTCTCAGAGCCTCCTGTTAAATGGAAAGCCACCCTGACAACTGAACTCTGGGCCCTTTAAAGAAATAAGTTTCCGGTGGAGGAGACATCAGAAAAGGGGACTGTGGCAGGAAGAGGCCATCCTGGATCCAGAGCCAACAGACAGCTCTCAAACAGAGCCGTTAATCTACCATTCCGATGCTTTAGAAGAGACTACTCGCCCAGGTCGAATAAAACACCAGACTGCGATTCAGAAAGGTGCTGTGGAGTTGAAAGCAGAACACTGCTAAGGGGTAGAAAGAGCTCCCCTTCACCAACCTGCAAAGTTTCCAGTGTCGACCAATTCTCTGTGTCATTTCTTGCTCCTAAAGTCTGCAGACTGTGCAGAGGGCTGACCACTCTTTCTGGAGGTTCTGTAAGAATCCACACCGGGAGCACAGCGGCCCACCCTGTGTGGGGGACTTCTGCAGAGGTCCAGGACCATCCCTCAGAGGCCGCCTCTCCCCTTCCCCTCCTGAGGATGGCCAGCCCCACCCCCAGCTGGGTTGGATGGCAGTCCCTGGGGGTGGACTTCGCCTCCTGGCTCCCTTTCCATTAGGGGGAACTGTGAGGATCATTGTGGAATTAAGACTTGTCTTCCCAGTAAATTGTCAAAGGTGACTCTTGGTAAGGAAAGCTTTCGGGAAAGCCCATAAAACCAATGAGTGAAACGAGGGGTCCCTAGGAACTATGGCAGCTGCTGGGTAGCACACAGGACCCGCCAACTGCAGCACAGTCATTGAAAAATATTAAGATGTGCAAAGACAGGACGAGAGAGAGAGAGAGAGAGACAGAGAGAGAAAAGAAGAAGGAGGAGGAGGAGGAGGAGAAGAAGAAGAAGAAGAAGAAGAAGAAGAAGAAGAAGAAGAAGAAGAAAAGGAAGGAAGGAAGAAAAAGAAAGAAAGAAAAGGAGGAAGGCGGAGAAGGAGCCAGAGAAGGAATATTTCCCCTATATTGCTTTCAATATTCTCCGGGGAAATCATGCGATTTTTGATCATTTAACATGGATGCTGCAAATCCTAACAATGGCCAGAGGTGCTGAGAACGTGTCCTTGTCTATGAAGGGTCAGCCCAGAGGATGAAAGAGCAGGACACAGAAAAGGTGTGAAGACTCAAGAGGCACGACGGGTATTTTAATTTCAAAAGTGCAGGACTCTGTCCCCTGGCAGGGAAGCCACATGATGGAAGCTCTCCCGATCCCCGCCAGCTGGTGGCACACACAGAGCGGGTCCTGGATTTCGCAGCACCATTAGTCACCGTGCAGCTAACAGGTGTGGCCGGCCTGGGGGTTCGCTCTCGTTATCACCGCTTGGCATAAAATCCATGGGAGAAACGCGTTTTTGGGAGAGAACGTGTGCAGCGTGCTGTGTTCCGACCTGTCTTCCAGGGAGCAGAGCTGTGTCGCTCTTAGACTAAAATGGGTGTGGGGGTTCCGGCGTTCAGGGTGCAGAGAATCACACACTCGCCACGTCCAGGAAGAAGACCTTCAATAGATTTTACATTCATGCTTTTCTTTTTTCTCCCCATTTCCATAAAAGCTTGACTCACAAACTCTATTGACTAACACAATTAAAAAGAAAGAAAAAGAGTTGATTTTTGTCATCTTGTACTCCCAGTGCTGAATTTCTGTGTATTTTATTGGCAATTAGACGGCACTAAAAACCAAGAACGGGTCGTGATGGAATAATCAAGAAATTGATAATCATCATATGGAGCAGAAATTAAACCAAGAGCTTGAATTTGAAGCCCATTATGTTGTCTACACAACATTAAGTTATTCAGATGAATTTTTTTCTTAATTCAGCGAATTCAGCATTTAGTGAGATGACAAATTAATCAGGTTTTCCCCCTACTCTTTCCCAAACACCACTCAAATACAAATATTGATTTTCTTTTGAGGCATAAACCCAAGAGACAAAGGGGAGGGGAGAAAATCTAACAGAAGAAAGAAATAACAACGTGAAGAAGACCGCAGGCTGAGGGGGCAGGGGCGGCTGGCGTGGCACAGCCCCTCGGGGACCTGCAGGCTGCCGGGCCCCTGGGTACCCCTGCATGGTGCTGGATTCTGCGCTACAAAGAGGACAGCAGAAGGCCCCAGGCATGGCTGACAATGAGCCTTGGTGCTGTACCACCAAGGGCGGGCTGGAGCTGAGACCCTCACCCCACTCCTCAGCTACAGTCCAAGGGGGTGGCAGCCGGAGTCAGACCCTCCTGACGCGCAGGCTGCGGGATGGTCACGTGACTCAGGCCCAGCCAATCAGCGCGGCGTGCCATTGAGTTAGCGGCAGAACTCTGCAGGGAAATGTGTGCATGAATCTATAGGTGACCAAAAACCTCCGAGCAGAGGGCGTGGCCTGGGGCCGTGAGCAGCCCCGCATGGCGCTCTGGGTGTGCCAAGCCTGCATAGCACACGGGGACTCCAGGGACCTGCAGCGGGAATTTCATAGGGCGGAGTTTGGACCACCCCATGTCCTCACCTAAGAGAGGATTTCATCCTCCTGCCAGGACAAGGTCCCGTCAGTCCCCTGGAAGTCCCAGTGGGGTTTGCCAAGACTTTGCTTTCCCCAAGTACATCACCCTGATCCTGAAACCGCGCTGACCATCTCACATGTCTACAGCGCCCTCCTCTCCAGTCTGGGGCCGTTTTCTTACTGTGCCACCAGATCAGCCTTCCAAAGTAGCATCTGAGGACACCGTGTTAACTCCTTCCTTCACACCCAGGAAATATGGAAACACCTAAGGGGGAAAAACAAAATTTAAAAAGTTTAATTTGCACTGGACAAGGAGCTGGAGAGTATGAGCCTGGAACTACATGAATCCCTGTTGACACCACAAAAGGAGTACATCAGCCGGAGTTGACACAGGAGAAGACAAACTAAGAGAAATGACCATATCAAAAGCATCCTCTGAGCACCTAGATTCAAGTGTACCTGCAACACAAAGATCCTGTGGATGCTTCTTTTGTGAGTCCCCAATTACCATTTTTTTAAGACTCAGTGCAATTTTTCCACTTGCAAAAGAAAAGGATCTAATTTACTTACTGCATATAGTCAGAACCTTCCATCGTTGATAGGTAACCAAAGTGAGTGGTGGACACATGGGGTGAAGCGGGTAATCTAGAAACTTGGCCTACTGTGCTGACCCCACAGCTTTCTTCTGAAGGACAATTTGCCCGAGTCTGCTCTAGGGCTGCATGGCTTAATTCCGTAGGACATACTGTGTTCATCAGCAGACAGCCTGTTATCTGCAGGAGAAGCACAGGCCCCGAGACTCCTGCCTGCTCACAAGAAGAACACAAGTTACCCTAAAGGGAAGACTTGTGACCTTTACACAGACCAGTTTCCAGGACCCAGGGAGACAGGATAATTAGAAGCCAAGCCCCTCACCATGAAATCTGTAAGAACGACTTCCAACTAGAACTGGCCACCAAGGACCAAGGTGACCCAGAGATGCTATGGACCTTTACCAGGCCCAGTGGGGACCTGAAGGTTTGAGGCAATACTGTTGTCACTTAAAAATTAAGAAGGGAACCAGGGCAGGAAAATTTCTTTGGAAACTTCCCCAGAGCCCCCAACAAAACAGGAGCAAGAGGGGCATATGTGCCTCCTTCTCCTAGAAAACCTACTCTCTCTCTCAAGAACATCCCATTTACCTTTTCCTTTCCTTTCTAATAAATGCATGCTTGCCACTCCGAGCAGCTCTTCTGAAATCTTTCCAGTGTGATCATGAGAACCATTCACCAAGGGCACTGTGGCTACTTCAACCCCACGGCTTCTGTTGTTCTGCAACAGGATTATTGTTGTTATTACATCATCGTTGTTGTCATCATCCCTGCTATTGTCATCATAATCCTCACCCTCACTGCTGTCACCACCATCACCATCACCATCACCAGCATCACCATCACCATCATCACCATCACCATCACCATCATCACCATCACCACCACCACCATCACCATCATCACCATCACCATCACCATCATCACCATCACCATCACCACCACCACCATCATCACCATCACCATCATCACCATCATCATCACCATCACCATCACCATCACCATCACCACCATCACCATTAGCATCATCACCATCATCCTCACCATCACCACCATCATCATCACCACCATCATCATCATCATCACCATCACCATCATCACCATCACCATCATCACCATCACCATCACCATCATCACCATACCATCATCATTCTCACCATCACCATCACATCATCATCCTCATCACTACCACCACAATCATCATCACCATCATCATCACCATCATCACCATCACCATCATCATCATCACTATTACCATCCTATTCCTTATCCTCATCACCATCACCACCATCCACACCATCACCATCACCATCACCATCATCATCACCATCACCATGATCATCACTATTACCATCCTCTTCCTTTTCTTCATCACCATCATCATCATCACCATCATCATCATCATCATCACCCACACCATCATCATCACCATCACCATCACCATCATCATCACCATGATCATCACTATTACCATCCTCTTCCTTATCCTCATCACCATCATCATCATCACCATCATCACCATCACCATCATCTTCATTTTGGTGCTGTGGATTAAGCTCAGGGCCTCATGCTTGCTAAACACATGCTATACCATTGCAAAAATTTGCCAGACCACACATGGCTCATGGTAGGACGATGTGGTTCATAGAAAGTAGAAGATGACTTTTGGGAAAGGTTTTAAGAAAGAAATGGAGGAGAGAAGGGAGGGAGACTCGGGGTCATGGCAAAAGCAAGGCTGGGAGCGAGAGCCAGGTTTAACTGAAGGCACTATCTGAGAAATCGGGAGAGTTTCCCAGGGAGCCTGGACAGTTCCACGGAGATCTTGTTTTTCTGCCCCAAAGGATGCCACCCATAAAATAAAACCACCAACTGCACAGATATCAGAAAGGAGAGCACTATCTCTGGCCTACAAATGTCCTCAGCATCTAAAGGAAGGTTCATCGGGCTGTGAATGACATGGAGCAGTCAGGTTTGCTGAAGAAGCTGTTCTCATTGATACCCTTGGGCATCACTTCTAAAACCAGTGAATGATGAAGCCAATGCCATGCTTCAGAGGACCCTTAGGAGAGGTCTGGTATTGGGTATGGATCATCTTCACACAATGACTCGCTTGGCCCTTCCTGCTGCACCCGAGGAACAGGAAAGAAATGCTGTAGTTCTGTGCTCTGAGAAATTGCTTTTAGAACAACTCTGGGGTTGGGCCGTTAGCTTTCGCATGTGCCAACCATCAGAGAAGCAGGCGTGGAAAGAGAGAGGCAAAGCCTGTGCAGTATTTTCCAGACTTGGCCCGCACGTGGACCCCTACTGAAACAGAAATAACATTGTGACGTCCTAGGAACACAAATCACTGGTATGGAAAACCCCGTTACCGGTTTTCACAACATGCAAGGCAGGTGTCACAATGTCAGAGAGAGACAGTGACACACCTGAGGGGCCTTAGAGGTCTCAGGGGTGCTGTAGTACAGGAGGGGAGGAGTCTGGATCCACAGGTGACCCTGCAGAGCAGAGCAGGTGGTGTCTACAGACTCCAGGTGATGTGTGATTTGCTGCTGTTGCTCGGAGGCCTGCCTTAACCAACGCAGGGTGCGGTGAAGAAACTCAGGATACGTGATCGAAGCGAAGGGCCCAGAGTAGCAGGGAGCTCTTGGACATCATTGAAGGGGAGATCTCGAGTTTAATCACTAAGGCTTCACGAAGTCCCTGGGGTTCGATCTTTGCCGTAGTGTCCTGTAACATTGAGGATCACGTTAGTGAAGAAGCGAGAAGAATCATCAGGAACACAGGCCACTGGCTCTAATGGAACAAAAGGTTACCTATCTTCAGTAATCCAAGTGCCTATAAAGCTTTATAAAATTTCCACCAAGAAAATGCAATAAACTCCTTTTTGCACATGCTTTAATAGGTCCTGTGTAGTTTGCATATTTATAATCTTTTTTGATTGAAAAAAATTTTCTTTTCTTTACAGGTCATTTACTTTACTGTGTTAAACTAAGAAGATACAAAGTAAATGCCTAAGATGCCATTCACTCTAATGTGTACTCAATGCAAATCTGCTTGAGCTGTAAATGGCTTGTCTAATAGTGCAGGAGGAGGGAGCTCCAAGATGCTTCTTTTCTTCAGGTCCAGAAAATGTTCTGGGGTATTTTGATAATTGACCTTTCTCTGAGATTGGCATTTCTAATTCACTTGTCCTATTGTTCTCTGGGTACTAATCACTCATCCCTTTTCACACATAAGGAAATGTCACAGGAGGTTGCAAAACTGTTTAATGTCACCAGTGCAACTGATAACATTTTCCAGAGTGGGAATTTCCCAATGCAAAAAAGCAAAACAGTCCTCTCAGTCCTAAATGGAGAGTCTCTGGTCCTTTTTTGCTATGGTCAGGCATCTGCTGGAGTATTTCCTTCAGCTTCATAGCTAACACATCCCCATGATGAGGCTCTGCAGCCTGGATTTGGATGGTGCAAGTGTGGCTAGTGGTTCCAGCTATTGCTGTGCTGCATACAGGTGAATCACTCATGAACTGACCCACGTTCAAGGAGGTGCAGTTTGGATCTTGTCTTGCTGCAGAAGGTGAGAGGGAGAGTCTGTTGCCCTCTTTAACTTAACACGAGGCCTGAATGCCAATGCCACCCCTCACTTCTCCTGGGTGCCCTGTGCAGTGAACAACCTGAACAACGTGCTTGGAAGCCCTGCCCAGAGGAGCCTCATGAAAAGACACTTCATAACCTTCTGAAAATCATCTTTCCAAGTGATTTCTCCCTGAGTGACCAGGATGGAGCGCTAACATTTTGTTTTTCTCCTTGAATGAGCAGGATGGAGAGCTCAAGATTTCTTTTCAAAGTGTGGCAAGGTTTAGAAACATTGGTGATTATTTAAAGAGTTCACCCAGAGAACATTCCTCTGCCCCCGCCAGGAAATCCTTCCGGGAAATGTTATCTAATGAACCCCACAAAAGTTCCAGTTTCTGATCAGTCATTTCCATCTTTACCAATGTGCGAATTCCAATGGTGACTTTCCATCAGGCAGGAGAGACGATTGAGGAAAGCCTACCTGGATAGAACTAGACCATGGAGCTGGGCGCAGTGGTGAACACCTGTAACCCCAGCTACTTGGGAGGCTGAGGCAGGAGGATTGGAAGTTTGAGGTCAGCCTCAGCCACTTAGTAAAACCCTGACTCAAAATTTTAAAAATGTAGAAAGGGGTAGGGGTGGAGCTTAGGGGTGGAGCACCCCGGGTTCAAACCTCCATATTTCAAAATAAACAACAACCAACACGAGCTGCTTAATGGACACAGCATCATGGCTGTACGAGCAGTTCGGGAATATAATCCAACAGTCACAGTCAGGCACACAGCCCTGGAGGGCACCTCACCTGGGCAGACTGTGGCAGGTCTGGGTCCTCCTGGCCCCTCGCTGCAAATTACTAGGGAATTCATGTTCTCACTCTTCCCTCGTCCCCTCAAGTAGAAGTTGCCGTGCTGTCAGCAGGCAGTGATAAGCCATCAGACTGCTAAAGCGGGCGCTGCAAGTCGCCATTGCTTCAGGATGCACTCTTCGGGATGTCAGTCACACGGGGATGGAGCCAGGAGCGTGAGGCAGTGCCTTTAGCTAAATCTGATACGCAAGCTCATGGTCGCACCTTTGAATATAAATACCCCACGTATATAGCGCCTTGTCTCTGAGCTGTGTGACATTCTCAAGGAAGTGCCGTCCCCGCGGCTTTAGGAGGCAGTGATGCCCTCCAGGCTCTTGGTGGCCTACATAAAAAGCACCCATCATGTGCACGTCCCAGGAAAGGACAGCTCCATGGCAGGCAGGCAGAAGCCAGGAGGTCTGCAAGGGCAGAGCCCACCCCTGGTTTCAAGGCTGGAGCTGAAGCTGTGACTTCATGGTGACCTGGTCTCCATGATTAAGGCAGGTTACCCACGACGATCAGTGCTCAGCACCACCCTGGACATGGACTCGTTCCAGGTCTCAGGGAACCTAAACTGGGCCAGTGGTGGAGTCAAACTTGCACTGCACTGGGGCAGGGGTGACCAGGACAGTGTGGTCCCAGGAGGCCTGCATGGCAGCAGGCATGAGCGTCGAGGGCTCATGGGGAGGACAGGCTAAGAGAACCTCGAGACGCTGGACCTGACCAGGCCCGGCCTCCACAGCCCTCCCTTTCCTTCAGTTTAAAAACAGAATAACTGTATCAGTTTAAATAGATGATGGATGAAGCGAACAGCCCCGGACCCCAGTGGCTTATCACAACGAAGACTGAATACCCATTCACGGGCCAGTATCAGTCGGCCAGGGACCCGTCTCCACGTGGTCACTCAAGGGCTTCCATCTACTGTGGCTGCTCCGAGTCCTCTGCTGAAGTGTCTGCAGCCAGCCAGCCAGCTGGGCAGGCGAGACTACGCGGGACCAAGCGGGAGGCTTTGTAAACCAGGAACGATGGCGACAGCATCACTCCACACACGATCCCTTGGCCGGAAATCAACCTGGCATTGAGATACGCTCAGGGGTGCACCAGGAGGAAAAGGAAACTCGTCCGCTGGGCCTGAGGCCAGCCCGCGGCCTACTCTCCAGGTGAAAGGAGACAATGCAGTCACGCGGCTCTTCCCTGACCAGCACGTCTGGGCCCGAGCAGCTACGCACTGTGACATTTCAACAGCAACTCTGGAGGCTTCCCTCTAGGTGCCAGCAGCATCTGTCCACCCAAACTGGCCCTAAATATGGCCAAACATCTTCTAAGGGGCAAAATTAACCTCAACCGAGAACCCAGGCTACAGGCTCAGTGCTAGGACACCCTACCAGTGAACGCACTGTAGCCATTAGCTGTGGGAACTGGGTTTGAGAGTGCTCCTAGGACTATTTGTGACTTGCAGTGACATTTATCAATGTTCCTGTGCTGGGGTTGTTGCTGATGTCAACACCGTTATCATCACACAGGGTCATCTTTCTCTACATGAGTCATTGGATGTAGGAGCGGGAGGCCATAAGTAGCAATAACGTGGCTGTTTACTCATTTATTTCATTTTTTCAAAGCAATTTGGTATTACTTTCTGTAGCGACTGTTAATAGAGATGATGATACATCTCAGCACAATGCAGGCATTGCAGTAATATCCACTCTCTGATTATGAAACTGCCTAGAGACCCGATATTTGATTTCCCCCAAGTCCCTAAATTATTGTTCTAGGATTAATGTGCAGGTATTAAATAGATCATAGCCAGGTAGCAGATGGAGAGAAAAGAAGACATTAGATTTTTATTAGAGCATCATAATTATACATAGTAATTGGGTTCATTTTGACAAAATCATACATGCAAAGAAAACACAAACAGCCTAATCAATAAATGGGCAAAAGACCTAAATGGACACTTTAGTTTTTTCACACTTCATTTTTTTCGTTGTTCTAATTAGTCATACATGACAGTAGACTGCATTGCGATACACGATACATGGATGGAGTGTAATTTCTCATTCTTCTGGTTGCACGTGATGTGAAATCCCACCAGTGCTACAGTTACATATGCACATAGGGTAATAATGTCTGTTTTATTCTACTGTCTTTCCTTCCCCATACCTCCTCCCCTCCTTCACTCCCTTCTACCTAACCTGAAGTAACTCTATTCTTCCCTACCCCCAAATTGTGAATTAACATCTACATATCAGAGAAAACATTCGACCTTTGGTTTTTGGGGATTGGCTTATTTCACTTAGCATGATATTATCCAGCTCCATACATTTACTGGCAAATGCCATAATTCGTTCTTTTTTAAGGCTGAGCAATACTCTTATCATATTTATATATATAATACATATACGCATATATACATGTATACATGGTATATCTATATTTTCTCTATCCATTCATCTGTTGAAGGGCACCTAGGTTGTTTCCATAGCTTAGTTATTGTGAATTGAGCTGCTATAAACATTGACTGTAGTATGCTGATTTTAAGTCCTTTGCGTATAAACGGAGGAGTGGGATAGCTGGATCAAATGGTGATTCCATTGCAGGTTTTCTGAGGAATCTCCATACTGCTTTCCATAATGGTGGCACCAATTTTCATTCCCACCAGCAACGTATGAGTGTGCCTTTTCCTCACATCTTCACCAACATTTATTGTTGCTTGTATTTTTGATAATTGCCTTTCTGACTGGGGTGACATGAAATCTTGGGGTAGTTTTGATTTGCATTTCTCTAATTGCTAGAGGTGTTGAACAGTTTTTCATATATTTGTTGATTGACTGTATTTCTCCTTCTATGAAGTGTCTATTTAGTTCCTTAGCCCATCTGTTGATTGGGTTATTCAGTTTTGTTTTTCTTGTTTTTTGGTGGTAAGTTTTTGAGTTCTTTATCTATCCTGCAGATTAGTGCTCTGTCCGAGGTGCATGTGGTGAAGATGTTCTCACGTTCTGCAGGCTACTCTTCACCTTACTGATTGTTTCTTTTGCTGAGAAGAAGTTTTTTAGTTTGAATCCCATTTTTTTTTTTGGTTCTTGATTTACTTCTTGTGCTTTAGGAGTCTTGTTAAGGAAGTCAGATCCTAGGCTAATATGGTAAAGATTTGGGCCTACATTTTCTT